>NC_137056.1:27781097-27869848 GCF_032717465.1 Coenobita brevimanus | reverse complement strand
GAACTGTCTCCTCATCTGTATTTCCTGCTGCCTATGATCTCCAGTCTTTCAAACGCAGTGTGTCCAGGCATCTCAAAATGATCGATCTTGAATTTGGCTCTCTATTATATTTTGTTTTTCTCTTGGAGGGAACTGTTTACTGCGGGCTCATGGCCTTTGGTTCCTTCTTCCTCGCATAAAATATATATATATATATATATATATATATATATATATATATATATATATATATATATATATATATATATATATATATATATATATATATATATATATATATATATATATATATATTATATATATATATATATATATATATATATATATATATATATATATATATATATATATAATTATATATATATATATATATATATATATATATATATATATATATATATATATATATATATATATATATATATATATATATATGGGGTAACATATTATATATTACTAATGCAATCATTAATTTATCCCCCGAGTGGCGGGGGAACACAATCTGGCTGCATTATAGGGTGGTACTACTACTCTGCGGCCAGGCTGAGTTAGGAAGAATACTGCCACCGTATTCCCTGTGTGTCGTAACAGGCGACTAAAATCGGTGGGGTGAGGGGACAAGGACCCCCTCCTCTGTTTTTTAGTTCCTAAAAAGAGACAGGCCAGAGAAAAGGATGGGGATTCAGTTATCCCAGCACCCTGAGGATTGGGTCTATGAATGTGCGTGGATGTTGTACAATTGTGGCTAAAAGGGAAGAGATTGGGAGAATGTTTGTGAGAAGAAAGTTGGATGTGTTAGCTTTGAGTGAAACGAAGATGAGAGGGAAGGGTGAATCTATGTTTGGAAGTGTGATTGGAAGATTGTCAGGTGTTGATAGAGGAAGGGCAAGAGAAGGGGCCTTGTTAGTGAGTCCAGAAGTACGGCAGTGTGTGACTGATTGGAAGGATGTGTCATCGAGACAGATGTGGGTGAAAGCGAAATCTGAACGTGAGTTGTGGGTGTTTGTGAGTGCATATGTGCCTGGTAGTGAAAGGAATGAAGAAGAGAGGGAATCTTTCTGGAATGATGTTGATGAGTGTCTGCAGAATTTTGGAGCGAATGTGAATGTGGTAATGATGGGAGATCTAAATGCTAGAGTGGGAAATGTAGCAGTTGAAGATGTAGTTGGTATGCATGGTGTGCATGGAAGATATGAAAATGGGGAACGAATGATACGGATGTGCGTTGAGCGAGAGATGGTGATTGGAAATACCCTGTTTGAGAAGAAAGATATTTATAAGTATACATGGGTGAGACAGGAGGGTGGAAGGGTTGTTGATAGAGCATTGATGGACTATGTGGTTGTGTCCAGGAATGTAATAGGAAGATTGTTGGATGTGAGAGTTCTGGGAGGGGAGGGTGAGGGTATGTCTGACCATTACCTGGTGAAGGGAAAGGTAAGAGTAGGTAAGAGATGGGTGAGAGCTAGGAGAGTTAGGTGTGGCAAGGAGGCTTTGAAAGTGAATGAGTTGGATAAAAGAAAGAAAATGATAGAGTATCAGGAGAAATTGAAAGATGAGTGGAACGCAGTGAAAGATCAGGAAAATGGCAATGTGGAGAAGGAATGGCAATTGTTTAAGTGTGCTATGGTGGGGCATGCGAAATAGGTGTGTGGTGTGAGACGAGTTTGTGGTGGTGTAAGAAAAGGAAGTGAATGACGGTGCGATGAAGTAAGTATGGCTCTGGCTGAGAAGAGACATGCATATGAAGTGTGGCTGCAAAGGAAGGATGAGGTGTCATATGAGAGGTATAAGAAAAAGAGGAATAGGGCGAGAAGGGCTGTGCGTGATGCTAAAGTGGCAGCAGATGAGAGGTGGGGTAGGCGTTTGACTTGAGAATTTTCAACAGAATAAGAAAATGTTTTGGAAGGAAGTGAAAAGAGTGTGAAAGGGAGAGTCTGGGAAGGAAGAGCAAGTAAAAGCAGAGGATGGAAGAATGTTAATTGAGATGGATGCAATAAGGAAGAGATGGGCAGAGTATTTTGAAAGATTGTTAAATGTAGAGGAGGAAACGGAGGTTGAGATTGTGGCAGATGGAAGGGTGCAAGGAATAAATGTGTTGGGAGAGTTGAATAATTCTTTGATCACGTAGGAGGAAGTGCAGGAGGCAGTAAAACAGGTGAAAAGAGGGAAAGCTGGAGGTATGGATGGGTGTGCTGTGGAATGCCTGAATGGTGATGGAGCGACTGTTGTTAACTGGTTAGTAAGATTGTTGAATGTGTGCTCTGTGAAAGGTATGGTGCCAATTGACTGGGCAAGTGCTTGTGTGGTCCCACTGTGTAAAGGCAAGGGTGATAAGTATGAACGTACTAGCTTTATGGATATAAGTCTGTTGAATGTTGTAGTGTATGGTAGAGTGTTAATTATGAGAGTTAGAGAGGGTACAGAGGGAGTGATTGGTTATGAGCAGTGTGGCTTTAGGAGAGGGAGGGGATGCGTGGATCAGGTGTTTGCTGTGAGACAAGTGTGTGAAAAGTATTTAGCGAAAGGCAAGGATGTGTTTTCGACATTCATGGATTTAGAGAATGCATATGACAGAAATGATAGGGAGGTTTTGTTAACTGTTTTAAGATTGAATGGACTTGATGGAAGGTTACTAAAAGGGGTGAAAAGTTTTTATGTTAATAGGAGAGCGTGTGTAAGAGTGGGAAATACTGCTAGTGATTGGTTTCCCGTGAGAGTGGGGCTGCGGCGGGGATGTTTGATGTCGCCTTGGTTATTTAATATTTATATGGATGGTGTTGTAAGGGAGGTGAATGCAAGAGTGTTAGGTGGAGGTCTGAGTCTGGTGAATGTTGATGGTAGAGTGGAATCTGAAGCAGCTGCTGTTTGCAGATGATACTGCACTGGTGGCTGATTCAGAGAAGAGATTGAGACAGTTGGTAGAGGAGTTTGGAAGGATGTGTGAAAGGAGGAAATTGAGGTAAATGAGAATAAGAGTAAAGTGATGAAGTGTACAAGGTTGGTAGATGGTAGGAGGATGAATATACTTCTGAATGGTGAGTTGCTTGAGGATGTAGAGTGTTTTAAGTATTTAGGGTCACATGTTGCTGTGGATGGAGGAATAGATGCAGAGTGAAGTTTAGAATGAATGAAGTAGGAAAGGTGCTGGGAGGAATGAAGAAAGTGTTTCGATGTCGTTCGCTTACAATGGATGTGAAGAGAAGAAGATGTATGATGGTGTTGTGGTACCGACTACAATATATGGGGCTGAAGCATGGAATATGGGTGTAGCAGAGAGGAAAAGTTTGAATGTAATGGAGATGTGTCTGAGGAGTATGTGGAGTGACACTTATTGATCGAGTGCGAAATGATGAAGTGTGAAGAACTGGAGTTGTTCGGGAGATGGCTGTTCGAGCTGAGCAGAGCGTGTTGCTATGGTTTGATCATATGGAGGGAATGGATAATGAGCGATTGGTGAAAAAGATAACTAGATCTGATGTGAGAGGTGTAAGGCTGAGAGGGAGACCACGAATAGGATGGATGAACAGTGTGAAGAGAGCGTTGGATGCGACAGGGATGTCTGTTGAGCAAGGAAGAGTGGCTGTGTGTAACAGAAATAAATGGAGAGAAATTATGAATGAATAAATGATGATGCAGACCTGAGGGGATATTCTCTGCATTTGGTCTGATCATCTGATCAGGTCAGGTGCAGGTAAGGGGATGGGTCTATTATGATGTGGCAGGGGTAAATCAGCTCTGCTGTCAGGCCCTGCTGCGGATGTCACTGATTGCACTGCGCAGTTGACCCTCGTGCGGTGTGGTGCGGTGAGGATCTGTCCCTTCTACCCTTAGGGGCTAAGATGCGAATGAATGTGTTTGAATGGACAAGTAAATTGGGAGTGTGTCGTCCTGTCTCGGCTACCTCCTTTCCTTGAGGGAAGCAGCCTTGTTATATTTATAGATAGATTAATTAATGTTAACTAATCTACAAGTATTGAATTCATATAACAATATTATTATATCCCATATATGTAATGTATCTCTCTCTCTCTCTCTCTCTCTCTCTCTCTCTCTCTCTCTCTCTCTCTTTCTATAAATATGAGATGTAATTATATTGTTATATGAACTGGATACATGTATATTAGTTAACATTAATTCATCATTAGATTAATATTTTATAATATGTTACCCCATAATTGTCTTCATATATATATCTATCTATCTATCTATCTATCTATCTATCTATATATATATATATATATATATAGATATATAGATATGTATCATAGATACATTACAAATATATTAATGACTCTTACTATAGTCTTGGCATGTACTGCCACTGCATAAATATATGCGTATGTCTGTTGTACATAAACATTTTTGCCAGTATATTACTACACTATGTTACACAATATTCTGTATTCAGTTTTACTACCATGCATTTACTCCATTATACATACAATATATTACTCCAATGTATTATTTTCTTCATCATTATTATGTCTCAATAATATTCTTATGAACATTATGTCTGTACAATATAATACTGAATACCATGTACTAATAGATTAGAATGTACTGTAATTAATTACTACTTGTTGTCGTAGGTTTGCCAGCAGGGCGTGACCAAGCGATGTCAGGACTCTGAAATATCGTAATACAATACATAATAGCTAGTAACGTACATATGTAATCTAGAGGTTAGGTGAAAGTCATGGCTAGGGCTGGAGGAAACGGCATTCGCACTTTCTAACTCAGGAATGCCATAGACAGCAGGTGTGATGCCTGATCGGATAGTCCCTAGGATCGAGAAAATTCCACTTAACCGTGCCTTACACGTGACACAATCACTCATAGACGGGAGAGAAGGAGTTAGGAGGCAGAAGAAGTTAGGAGAGAGAAGCGAGAAGGGGGTCTAGGAGAAAGAGAGAGGCACAGTGGGGAAAAGGCAGACACACGGGTTAGTGAGTAACTCTCATTTCATTACGCCCTGCGAGGCTATATTACTCTTGAGATATTCCCTTTGAAGAAAATAAGCTACAATCAAACCCCAGACTCATTTTTATCTTTCTCCTGTCATCAGCGACAAGTACAACTAACATTATCTTCTTCAAATCTACAGCTCGGCTATGAGTACAATATAATATATCTACAGTTATGATAGCATTACTGGGGACGTAATTTCCATCAGTAACAGACATGAAGATAATGATGTGTAATGGGCAGAATACGAGTATGCCGCAAAGAAGGCGTGTATCCAAAATCTCCAATGCCATTTCGAATGTAATTGATAGTAATAGACAGTAATATGAATACAGAGTTCTTCTATTACTTACAGATTATACGGTCAAAGAAAAACGACACATACCTGCAACAAAAGAATTTATGATTAATAACAAAATCATCTTACTGACATATATGATTAACACCACATAAGAATTACCACACAAGTAATTACTCGAATGAGAGAGAGAGAGAGAGAGAGAGAGAGAGAGAGAGAGAGAGAGAGAGAGCGCATTTGTGAACCTCCCTGAAATTTGAATTTAAAAAGACAAATGCTAGAAAGGAAAAATTGGTCTTTCACGAGTGTGGTGTACAAACGAGTACAAATGAAAGCAAACAGCAACAGACCTAACTTTATGGTCCTTTCGAGGTTGCTTGATACAGAGAAGACTATCACTATGATATCTAATTCTACAAGTTGAGGGTAAGGATAGTAAAGCAAGAAGGCTCACCCCCATCCCCACTCACCAAACCCTCCGGTCGAAGCTGGCTGGAAGAAAAGTGAGAAGGACCACCATGCAGCATGGAAAAGTTGACATGGAAATATTATAGGAAAGACTGAAAAGTGGTAAACTTTATTCTGTCCTACTATTATACATACACCGCAAGTTTCAGTAAGCTAAATATATCATTAATTACGTAGTACTTTCCTGCTATAGTTTCATCACGATCTGAAGTAGAGAATAACAGCTTACATTATTAATCAATCATGAAAATGTTTAACGGGGATTTGAAGCGAGATACTTATCCAGGCGATGTTTGAATGTCACCACTGTACTGCAATATCGACATCCCCGGGCAATTTCTTCCAAATGTTAACAACCCTGTTAAAGAAACAAAAAATCTTGTCTTCATTCCACTGCAGATGCTTTCAAATAATCTTATACCAATTACGTCCAGTATAATTCGAGCGATCAATTGTAAAGTACTTGTCAACATCCATATTATCATTTCCTTAACATAATTGTTGGTTAACTGCACTGATTCGGATATTATGGTAAACTTGCTAATTGGACACGTATTTTAAATCCTGATTTAACTCAGGATTTATTTTCCTGATTGTGGGACCACACTGAGGGAACAAAAGTTAAAAATAAGACTTACGCATTTGATTAACCAAAATAAAACTTTTTTAGAAACAAAGCAGCCATCCCAGTGGATAAGATGCATCGAAAAGTTGGTAGTTTGGAATAATGGTTTTAAAATTATGTTGACGGAGACCGTTTTGAAGTGAAGAAAGTAAAAAATTTCATTTAAATCTCCCTGCCAAAAAACAGAAAAATTAAAATTGTTCTGGGATCTCAGTGTTGTCAATCACTCTGTACATCCTGACCATTCTTAATCTATTTTTGAGGTGGTGTAGCCGTAAAGTGGTTAATGGATATCTAATTCTTCTTGTTTGAGATCCTCGTTTTGTTAAAATTAATGATATTATCAGAAGGTAACAATAATGATAATAACAAGAGTAACTGTAATCATCATAATCATCATGAAAAAGTAATCAACAGGACATACTTATTATAGCTTAAACCATCTGCACCCAATGTCCTCAGTACAGGACGGAATTGGGCATTTTCAAAAGTCAATAAAGAAGGGAACCCCGGGTAGTTACCTATGAGCTTCGCAATTACAAGCCGATAGGCGGAGGGCAGTATACACTCATCACCCTTCCAGCACAGTCCCTCACACAGGGACTCTGGGAACTTAATGGATTAAAATAACCATCTCTTCATCTTGAATGCTGTTCTGTAGCAAGAGAATAACATTAGATTACGTGTCATTCTCTCCAATCTGCCTTGGTTTAAAATTACCATTTCTCCATCATAAACGCTATGCTGTGATGAGATATTAACATCAGAATGTGCTGCTGTTCACTGTCCACTTAAACTTGTCCTAAAGTTTGCGTTTCTTTACGCTGAATGCTGAACTGTAACACCAGAATTTGCTGCTAAACTCTTTCTATTTTAACCTAGCCTAAAATGAAATGAAGTATACACAGTGGAATAATAACAAACTTTTGACCCGAACTAAACTTCGACAGATAGTCGACGATTTCCGGTGAGATATGACTTAATCGAAACTATTAATGTACAGTTACAGGAAAAAAAAGTTTTATCTGCCTCTACACTTTATGCATGTCCTTTGCTGTCTTCCTTGATGCAGCATGTATAAAAGAATCATCCAGCAACAAAGTAAAGTATCAAGCTTTTTTCACATTTTGAATATTAGCCCACAGAGGAAAGCAAAAAGTAGAATAGATGGAATATTAGGCGAGCTTTTGTCTTGGACTGTGCCCTCGGTAACACGAGACATATCACTATCCTGCTTTACTCTCCATGGACTTTGAAAAAATATGGTAAATCTGGAGCCATCACACTTATCACACGAGTGTGTGGCAGAAAAAAAAAAGTCGTTGCTTTTGCTCGTTGTAGACTCCTTACCGTTACCGAAGTGCCAGTCATATGACGTCGGCGACCATGGAGCGCCATCTATCCATATCCTCTGTCATCCTGACCAGGTCCGCCACTCTTCATCCTCCGCCATAATAAACCATAAGACTCTCAATAAACTTCATTCTCTGCCTTCCCCTTGCTCTTGTTCCCTACAATTTTCCCGGCAAACAGCTGCTCTCAAGATCAAAGTATGTGGCCAACAAACTTCAGTTGCCTCCTTCTTATGCATTTCATAATCTCTCCTCCCATTCTTGCTCTTCTCAATATTTCCTTATTTGTCACTCGAGCTATCAAAGGAATTCTTAGCATTCTTCGTAAAAAACACATTTCCATAGCTTCTATCCTCTTCATGTTCTTCTTTATAGTCTATGTTTCACATCCATGCATCAAAGTTGACCATATAAAACATTTTAACATCCTTATTCTTACCTCAATGCTTATACATGTATTGGTTAAAATCTTCTTTACTTTTCTGAACGATGCTTTACCCATCGCAGTTCTTCTTTTCATATCCTTTTCACAATTAACATCCTTTGATAATTATTAGACTAAGTATTTTTAACTTTCTACTTGCTATATTTGCCTCCCTCGTAAATTCATTATTACTCTCATCTTCTCTCTTCTCTTCGATATTCTCATGACCTCAGACTTCTTAGAATATATCTTAATACCTCCTCTCTGCCATGAATCTTGCAGCTCGTTTACCAATCCTTCAACTTTTCCTCCGAATCCGCCAATAAAAGCGAGTCATCTGCGTAAGTTATTATTCACATTTCTTCCTCTAATGCTTAATCCTGCCACGTCCTTCAGATCATCCATACACTTCTACCCAGTACCCATACAAGGGAAATATATCTGGAGACAGGACACACTCCTGCTTCACTCCTCTCCTAATATCAAACCAGTCTGTCTCCTCATCTCCTATTATCACTGCTGCCCTTTATTCCAAAACAAAATTGTTATCAACCTTATATCTTTACCATCCACCCCTATTTCCTGTAACATATTTACTATTTTTTCATACCTCACTGTGTCAAATCCTTTTTTCAAAATCTACAGATCTACAAAGCACATAATATTACATATATATATATATATATATATATATATATATATATATATATATATATATAATACCGTACGCACACACACACGCACACACACACATGCTTAGAGAGAGAGAGAGAGAGAATACCGTATACACACACACACACACACACACACACACACACACACACACACACACACACACACGGGCAACGAGATGCCTGGAACCACTGTCTGACTCACTTCTTGTCCATTTTTGCAACATTCGCGGCGTTTCCTCTAACTTTCTCTCTGTCGAGCACCACCTCTCCTCCTCTAAACCTCACCTTAGACTCTGCCGTCTGAGGCAACTGGCAGCAAACCCTTTTCTGTTTCCTACCACTTTCTCTATACTCATTTCAACACCAAAGGTGTCTGTTGTGTATATGTACGCAGCGACTTATCTTGATCTCGTGTTCCCGAACTTGATTCTTCTGAATTCTCTACTCTCTGGCTTCGGCTTTGATGTCATTCTCTGACTAAATACATCTGCGCTGTTTACTTATCCCCTAATTCTACTGACTATGAAATATTCATCGACTATCTTACTTCTACGATGAAACACATTCTATTCATTTCTCCTTTCTCTGAAATCTCCATTCTAGGAAATTTCAATGTTCACCACCACCTTTGGCTCTCCTCTCCTTTCACTGATCCACCTGGTGAACAGGACTCATCTTTTCTATCCTTAATGACCTAGAGCAGCTTGTACAGCACCCTACCCGTATCCCTGACTGCCTTGGAGAGAGCTCTAACAAACTTGACCTCTTCCTTAAAACTAATCATTCTGCTTATACTGTTAATCTTTCGTTTCCATTGGGCTCCCCCGATCACGACCTTATTATCCTGACCTGTCCTATCGCTCCGGTATGGCTTGTGGACCCTCCAAAGGAACGTCGTCTGTGGCACTTTGGAGCTGTGGATTGTGTGGCCCTCAGGCAGTACTTCTTTGATTTTCCCTGAAATGATTATTGCTTCCATGGCCGAGAGCCACCTGAGTGTGCTTTGCGCATTACGGAGGTTATTCTCTTGGGCATGGAAGCATACATTCCCTTTTCATATCCTTTGACTAATGCAAGAAAGCCTTGGTTTAATCACACTTGTTCTAATGCTGTCTGCAATAATGAGAGGGCCTATAAAAGGTACAAGAGCCAACCCATCCCTGAATCATGTCTTTTTTATGTTTCTGCCCAGAATCGTGCTAAGTCTGTTCTTTCCTCTGCTAAAAATAATTTCATCCATTCTAAGTGCTCTCAACTCTCCAACTCGAATTCTTCCCACTCCTTCTGGCACCTTGCCAAAAACCTTTACAACAACTTTACCTCATCATCGTTCCTCCTCTTTTCTACTCTGGTGGCTCTGTAGCGATTTCTTCTACGATAAAGCAGATCTCTTCGCTCAGACTTTCTCCTTTAAATCCACCTTAGACGATTCCGGTGCTGTTCCTCCATACCTTCCCCCCCTCTGTCTTCCTCATGGCTAATATTAAAATTTCTTCAGCTGATATATTTTCTGCCATCACTGGCCTTAAATCTAACAAGGCATATGGGCCTGATGGAGTCCCTCCTGTTGTCCTTAAGAACTGTGCTTCTGTGCTTGCATCCTGCCTGGGTAAACTCTTTCACCCCTGTCTTTCAACTTGTACCTTTCATTCTTGCTGGAAGTTTGCTCTCATTCAGCCAGTCCCAAAGAAGGGTGACCATTCCCAACCCTCTAACCATCGTCCAATATCTATATCATCCTGTGTCTCAAAAGTTTTCGAGTCAGTTCTTAACAGGATAATTTTAAAGCATGTTTCCTGTCACAAACTTCTTTCTGATCATCAGTAAGGGTTCAATCGGGGGTACTCCACTGGCGATCTTCTCACCTACCTCTCAGACATCTGGTCATCCTCCTTTCGGGACTTTGGTGAAAGCTTTGCCATTGCACTTGACATCTCAAAGGATTTCGATCTAGTCTGGCATATATTTGTAATGTCCAAACTGCCCTCTTACAATTTTTATCCTTTTGTCGGTGCCTTCATCTATAGCTTCCTTTCTGGTCGTTCTATAACTGCAGCTGTAGACGGCCATCGTTCTTCTCCTAGATCAATCAACAATGGTGTTCCTCAGGGCTCTGTCCAACTCTCTTCCTTTTATTTATCAGTGACCTTCTAAGCTGTACATCTAACCCTATCCACTTGTATGCTGATGATTTCACCCTTCACCTTTCCTTTCGGCTCCCGCAATGAACATCTCAGCAGTTACTTCAATAAGCAAGGGATGAGGCTATGGCACACCTAATGTTTGACTTGGCTCGTATCTCTGACTGGGGTAAAAGTAATCATGTTGTTTTTAATGCATCAAAAACTCTGTTTTGACACCTATTAACCCGATATAATCTTCCACAGGAGTACCCACTAATGTTTAATATCCTGCTGAATCCTGCATCATCCTTGAACGCACCTGGGGTTTCATTCCCTCGGAACTTATCTTGGAAAGATCATATTGCATCTCTTGTAAAATCTGCTTCTAAGAGATTGGGTGTGCTAAGCCGACTCCATACCATCTTTACCCCTGCACAGTTGTTGATATACATGGATTTTATTCGCTCCTGTGTAGCATACAACTTTCATGTGTTGGGAAGCTCCCTACATACAGCTCTTCTCGGTAGCGTGGAATCAAAGGCTTTTCTTCTCATTAACTCTCCTCCTCTTACTGGCTCCTTTCAACTTTTGTCTATTCGCCGCACTGTTGCATTTTTATCTCTTTTCTATCGCTACTTCAATGGTCACTGCTCCTCTGAACCGTCTGCTAGCATCCCCTCACCTGTACGACGGGTGCGTATCACCCGTCTAGCAACAAACTCTCATCCCTTTTCTGTCCAACTCTCTAATGCAAGAGGTAACTGTTACTCCTAGTCTTTCCCTTATGCAATAGGCCAACTCTGGAACTGTCTCCCTCTGTCTGTATTTCCTACTTCCTATAATCTCCAGTCTTTCAAACGCAGTGTGTCCAGGCATCTCGAAATGATCGGATCTTGAATTTGGCTCTCTTTTGTATTGTTTTTGTTTTTTTCTTGGAAGGAACGGTTTGCGGGCTCCTGGCCTTTGGTTCCTTCTTTCCTGCCTAAACACACACACACATACATAGATAGATAAATAGATAGATAGAGACAGACAGATAGATAGAATGGTAGACAGATAGCTAGCTAGATAGATAGGCAGACAGACAGACGGATAGATAGATAGATAGACAGAGAAACAGATATATAGACAGATAGATCTAGATATAGATAAATACGTATGTATATAATTTATTATCATTTTGGTTTTCCACTGCTCTTTCTGTAATCATTCTCAAGTAAATGATTGCATCAATAGTCCCATACCCTTTGTGAACCCACATTGCTCTTGCGTAGCATTACTGTCTAATTTTTCTTTTTAATCTATTTCGGATCACTCTGAGAACTGTTTTCCCCATCTAACTCATAATACTTATCGTACGATGTTGTTCACACTCCGGTTCCCCCCCCCCCCTTTTTGGGGGGACGGAGGGTATTTGTTATACATACCGACTCCCTCATCCGTTGTGGAATTTAGCCAGTGTCATATATCTTATCCGCCAATTCTGTTATTTTCTGCATCGCAAAGTCACCAGCTGCCTCCAACATTACAATTGATACTTCATCCTCTCCCACAGCCTTTCCCCTGCCAATCCCTTTCATAGCTTCCTCTATGGCGGTCCCTCCACCTCACTCACTATCTCCGGTCTGGCACCTCTTGTGTCGGCATACAGTTCCGATATATATTCTTCCCATTTTTTCCAACCTTCCGAGGTTTCCATCAATACATTTCCTTGTTTGTTCTTGATTACTGAACTTCTCTTTGGCCTCCTCCTTCTCAACATCTCATAAAACTCATCAACCTCCTCCTCCGAAGCCTGTAGGTGCATAAACCTGTATTTTGTTCACGTGGATTGGCCTCTCCGGCAGCTTCACCATCACTATTCTATCGGAAATTCCCAATATCTTATCATACTTCTTGCCATCCTGGGAATCATCATCATTCCCAGTCCTCGCTGATGTGCCTCTCCTCCAGTGTATTTGAATTTCACCTCCTCATCTGACCAGACACCCACACCTGTCCATCGCACCTCACTCACTCCCACAATACCCAGCCTCAACCTTTTCATCTCTTGCTTCAAGTTGTCATATTTGCTTGCCCGGTAGACTGTATTTACATTCCACGTAGCGATTCTCATTTGTTTTCTTAAGTGCGCAGACACATTACACTACTGTAACTCGCCAAGGTCTCGAAGAAGAAGCAGAGGCGACACGACTCTTGTGGGTGACTGTACAGCTGCTAACATGAATATCTCCCCACTCTTTAGTCAAACATTTACGGGACTCTTTTATATGTTGACAAAATGTGTTGAGCTCTGAGAATTGCCATACTGGATTAAAAAGCTTTCATTTCTTTATCGTTATGAATCGAATTGCAGTGGATCGGTATTTCTCTCCGAAGCATATTCTGATGGGACAGAAATTATTCACCCAGATCTCTACACGAACAGCCAGACACTGAATAATACTCACTCAATTGCCATAGACAAACCTATCACTTTTCTCTCTACTGTTTTTCTTCACACCCATCTCCCCCTCCTACCCGCCGTCCTCTAGTGTTTTCTCTATGTATATTCTCTCTCTCTCTCTCTCTCTCTCTCTCTCTCTCTCTCTCTCTCTCTCTCTCTCTCTCCACTCATCACCACCACAGCTCCCTCGAGTAGCGTAGCCACTTTTCCTGCACATGACTGATGGAGCCGCCGGCGCTGAGAAGTAATTCCCCAGCAAGCAATAAATCCTCAGGGTGGTAGGAGAGACGGAGAGGCTGGAGGGACGTAGAGAGAGGGGAGGCAGGTGATGGAGAGGCAAGGCAGAAGAGAGATAAGGGGAGAAAGCAAGCAGTAACAAGGCGGCACGCGAGAGAGAGAAAAATGAAGTTATAGGATATATAGAAGAGGTTGATATGAGAAAAGGTATGAATGAAAGTGGAGATGTATTTTGAGGAAGGTGAAGAGGGTATGTATAGATGATACAAGTGTGCAAGTAGGTACGGAAACACGTGAGGGGAAGATAACTAAAGGTAAGCAGAAGGTAGGCTGAAGCAGAGTTGAGTTTGAGGTACAGGGAGGTACGTGGAAAACGTAAGAAGAGATAGGTGAAGAAAGAAAGGTGGGAGGAGTGGTAGATGCCATGAAGATTGGGTAGGTGGGAAGAGATAAAGTGAAGAGAGGTAGGTAGGAGAAGGCAAGACGTAAGGTAGATAAGAGACAGGCTAGAGGGAGGTGGGAAAAGTGGAAAGAGCAGAGACAGGAAGAAAAGAGGAAGGAAGAGATTAGGTTAGAAGAGAGAAGGCTGGACGAGAAAAGGTGAGAGGAGAAGAGGTGTGAATAGAGGAGGTAGGAAGAGATATAAGAAAGGAGTAGTAAGAAGATGAGCTGTGGGAGGAGAAGTGGGAGAACAGAAGGTAGGGAAAGAGAGGACAGGATTTTTTTTTTTTTTTTTTTTTTTCAAGGACGACGGAACCGAAGGCAAAACTTCTGCAGAACTGTTCCCTTCAAGGAAACAGAAACAAGATAACTGAGCCAAATTTGAGATCCGTTCTTCTCGAGATGCCTGGATACACTGCGTTTGAAAGACTGCAGATCATTAGCAGTGAAAAATACAGACAAAGGAAGACAGTTCCGAAGTTAACCAGTTGCATACTGTGAGTAACGGTTAACTCTTGCATTAGAGAGTTGGACAGAAAAAGGATGAGAGTTTGTTGCTAGACGGGTGCTAAGCACACGCCGGAGTGCTGGAAGGATGCAAACAAACAGTTCAGAGATGCAATGACCAATTAAGTAGCGATAGAAACGAGATAAAGATACCACAGTGCAGCGAAGAGACAGAGGTTGAAGAGAGCCAGCAAGAAAAGGAGAGTTAATGAGACGAAAAGCCTTTGACTCCACCTTGTTGTGTGGAGCTTCCCCACCCCTGAGAGTTGTACTCTATTCAGGGGTGAATAAAACCTGTGTATAAAGTTAACAACTGTGCAAGGTTATAAAAGGCAAGGAGTCGGTTAAGCACACCTAATCTCTTGGAAGCTGATTTTACAAGAAAGACAATATGATATTTCCAAGATAAATTCCGTGAGAATGAAACCCAAAGTACTGTATGTTTAAAGATGATGCAGGATTGAGCTGGATATTGTTAAAAGTAAAGGATACTCTTGCGGTAGATTTAGGAGGGTCAAAAGATGTAAGAACGAGTTTTTCATGAATTAAAAAATATATATTTATTTTTACCTCGGACAGAAATGGGAGCGAAGTCAGACACTAGGTGTGCCATAGCCTCATCCCTTTTTTGTGGAAGTAACTGATGAGATGGACGCTGCGAGAAGCGATTGGAGAGATGAAGGTGGAGTCATCAGTGTATTAATGGACAGGGATGGATGTACAACTTAGAAGGTAATTGGTGAATAGAAGGGAGAGAGATGGTGCTAGGACAGAACCCTGAGCAACACCACTATTGACGGCTCTGTGAGAAGAACGGTGGCCGTCTACAGCAGCAGCGATAGAGGGCAGTTTGTACGTTTAAGAATAATGCCGACGCGATCGAAAGTCTTTTAAATATCAAGTGTGATGACAAAGCTTTCACCAAAGTCCCGAAAAGAGGGTGACCAGAAGTCTAAAAGGTGGGTGAGATCGCCAGTTGAGCATCCCTGACCAAGCCATGCTGACAATCAGAGAGAAGGTTGTGAGTGGAAAGGTGCTTTAAATTATTTTGCTAAGAATCGATTCAAAAGCTTTTGAAATAAAGGATGTTAAAGTCATTGGGCGACAGTTACTGGACTAGGAATGGCCACCCTTCTCTGGGACAGACTGAATGAGAGCAAACTTCCAGCGAGAACGAAGGTATAAGTTGACAAACAAAAACGAAAGGGTTTGCCTACACAGGATGTAAGCAGAGAAGCACAGTTCATGAGGACAACAAAGGGGACCCCATCAGGCTTATATGCCTTGTTAGTAATGAGGTCAGTAGTAACAGAAAATACATCAAGTGAAACAATTTTATTGTCGGCCATGAGAAACAAAGAGGAAGGGAGTGACGGAGGAATAGCACCGGAATAGTCTTAGGTGGAACTGGAGGAGAATGTCTGAGAAAAGAGTTCTGCTGTATCAGTAGAAAAAACAACTACAGAGTCATCAGACTGTGGAAAAAAGAGCGAGAGAGAGAGAGAAAGAAGGATTATGAAGTAAAGCTGTTGGAAAGGTTTTTGGCAAAGTGCCAGACGGAGCGGAAAGAATTTAAGTTGGAGAGTTCACAGCATTTAGTGCGAATAAAATTATTTTTAACAGAGCGAAAAACAGCATGATTCCAGGCAGAAACATGAAAGAGATGAGATTCAGGAGTGGGTTGGCTGCGGTACCTTTTGTAGGCCCTCTCCTTGTGGACAGGAGTAGAACAAGTGTGACTGAACCAAGTTTTTCATGCATTAGTCACAGGATAAGAGAAAGGAATGTATGCTTTCATGGCTGAGAGAATGACCTCTGTACTGTACAAGGCACACCCAAATGGCTGTTGGCCATGGAAGCAAAACTCATTTAATGAAAAATCAAAGAATTGCTGCCTGAGACCTCCCAATCAGCAGGTCCAAAATGCCAATGCCGCCACTTCTTGGGAGAGTCCACAGGCCTTACGGGAGTGATAGGACAGTTTAAGGTGATAAGACTGTGATCAGAGGAGTCAAACAGAGAGAAAAGATTGACAGTGTAAGCATAAGGAGTAGTAGTAGGGAAGAGGTCAGGTATGATGGAACTCTTTCCAAGTGATCAGGGATATGGATAGGGTGCTGTAGGCCATTAAGGATTGAAAAGATGTAGGCTTGTTCACCAGGTCGATCAGTGAGAGGAGAGGACAGCCAAAGGTGGTGGTGAGCATTGAAACCACCTAGAATGAAGATTCCAGAGAACTGAGAAATTGATAAGATGTGTTCCATCGTAAAGATATGCATATATTTTTTTTGTATAATCATCAGAATTAATGGATAAAGTAAACAACACAGATGTATTTGGTCACCGAATGACAAGATAGCTTAGGCCAAAAAGTACAGAATTCAGAAGATTCAAGTTCAGGAACACGCGAGCAAGACATGTGGTTGCGTTCATACGCACAACAGCCATCTTTGGCTTTGAAGTGAGTATAGAGAAAGTAGGAGGATACAGAGAAGGGTTTACTATCAGTTGGTTCAGACAGTTGCGTCTCTTTTTGGAAGAGAAAGTGAGATTTAGAGGAGGAGAGGTGGTGTTCAACAGCGAGAAAGTAAGAGAAATAGCAGCTAATGTTGCAAAAATGAAGAAGTGTGTCAGACATGAAGTTCCAGGCATCTCGCTTGGTCGTCACCGGGAGTGGGGGAGATGGTGGGGGCTCTTATGCCCCCTCCACCCCGGGGACTCCGAGGTTTGGTGCTGAGATACCATTTTTGGAAGAAATTTTGGATAGGAAATCTAGTGTGTTATG
The DNA here is from genome assembly GCF_032717465.1 of Coenobita brevimanus. Taxonomy (NCBI): domain Eukaryota; kingdom Metazoa; phylum Arthropoda; class Malacostraca; order Decapoda; family Coenobitidae; genus Coenobita; species Coenobita brevimanus. The sequence continues at coordinate 27,852,500 of NC_137056.1, read as the reverse complement.
TGCATGTAGTTTGGTGTTGACAGGTAAAGGAACTTGTGCTGGAGTGCGTGTTGACCTACTCTTTCTGTTACTAAAGCACTGAAACGGTTCAGCAAAGGGGGATGGTCAGAAGTAGTTCCGAGGAATCATGAAACAGGAGGTAAAAAGTGGAGAAGTGAAAAAAAAAAAAAAAAAAAAAAAAAAAAAAAGCGTTCAAGCGGGAACATGCTAGGCAAACACCAACAGAATATTGATCCTTTCGAAGCTCCTTGTTACTTGGTAAGTTACAACTAGGATAACTATGAGCTTAAGACAAGGATCGAAATAAGGCTCCACCATTTCTATTTGTCCCTGCTGCAGAACCCAGCAAGATAAACTTAGAAGAGCTACCATAAAGCATGGAAAAGTTGTCATGTAATTCTCCTACAAGAGAATAAGACGAAATAATGATCTGTACAATCTTAACCAGAGTGAATGTTTGATACAGTCATTATTATGTTTATATTGATGTTGTGATGTGGATGTGCCTTCCATAAAATTTACTGTGAAAATGATTATACTTCAGAAGTTTACCCTTCAACGGTGAACATTCTCACCTCCATGTGAAAACATTCTCATCTTCATCAAAAATATACATATTCATCTTTATCAAGAGTAAATATTCTCACTTTATCAACTGTAAACATTCTCACCTTTATCAAAGGTAAACATTTTCACCTTTATAAACAGTAAACATTCTCACCTTTATCAAGACTAAACATTCTCACCTATGAACAGTAAATATTCTCACCTTTATCAAGAATAAACATCCTCACTTTTATCAACAGTAAACCTTCTCACCTTTTTCAACAGAAAATATTCACACCTTTATCAACATTAAACATTTTCCCTTTCATCAAGTGTCAACATTTTCACCTTCTTCAAGTGTAAACTCTCACTCTCATTAATTTTAAACAAAATTTATATCAGAAGTAAAAAAAATTCTCACATTCATCAAGAGTAAAGATCCCCTCCTTCATCAAGTGTAAACATAATCGTCATTTTCAAGAGTAAATATTCTCACCTTCATCGGGAGCACATTGTCATTTTCATGAAGTGTACTCGTAAATATTGTCGCCTTATTGTGTTTTTGTCCACAGCTTCAAAGCAGAGTTTAACAGTGACAGGATCGTTTACTCACTCTCTACTGAATACAATACCCTGGTGTAAACTACAATTGAACACAGGAACTGTCCTGATCAAGGTAGGGTTTAAGTTTCCATACGCACCCTTAAATAAATAAAATCATCTGGTGTTAACAGAAAAATAATGGTACTGACCATGAGAAAGTTAATTAACATATCATTTATTTTTGCTATATTTTTCTATCGAGGGTGATGTCGTATTACATTCTAGCTACCGCCGAACGAATTTATTCAGCTCAGGAGAGACCCAGTCTTAACAAGTTAATAGTTCATTTATACTTCATGACGATGCTCACCCAAATCCTTGCACCACACACTTTAAGATATACTTGAAGTCACCTGACCATTCATTTTTAGGTCTAATACAATGTACTGCAGCTGGTCGATTATTACAAAATCCCATGAATCCGGACACTTCTTGCTTGTTTGTTTGTATGTTTGCTCTCGCAACTACCAGATAATTTAATGCAGCTTAAAGGTAGACATGATGAAATGAAAGGTTCAGTGGTTTCGATAGTGTAACGTGAGCTAATAAAAATAGTCTGGTGGCAGCAGTAAGAAAATATACAATACGTTACGTTAATTTCCTAGTATATTGTACATACCAATCAAATAAAACAATTCTGAAGATACGCAGCAAAAAAATATCTCCCGCTATCTCTCTCTGTCTCTCCAACCATTATCTACCTTCCCGACCGTTTTCCCAGCTGCCTTGTTGGTGTGACCCACTGTTCTGCTCTGGCAATACTCGCAGACAAGTACCTTGTTCCGGCGTTTTGCTCTTGTGATATCAAAAGTGTGATAGTCCTGCGTCCAGATGGGTGATCCAGCTGATAGTCTGGCTGCTATGTGTAGTTTATGTTGTGTAACTAGGGTTCGTTTTACTTCTGTGAGATTTATTTTTTTAATTGTTTGAGTTCAGGTACTATGTTTCCTTATGCAAGGGAGAAGGAACCAAAGGCCAGAAGCCCGTAAGATTGTTCCCTCCAAGAAAAAAAAATAACAAAGCCAAATTCAAGATCAGGTCATTTCGAGATGCCTGGACACAATGACTTTGAAAGACTGGAGGTCATAGGCAGTAGGGAATACAGACAGGGGAAGAAAGATCCAGAATTGACCTGTTGCATACATAAAGGACTGGGAATAACAGTTAACTTTTACATTACAGAGTTGGACGGAAAAAGGATGAGAGTTTGTTGATAGACAGGTGCTACACGCCGGTTGCAGTAGTGGAGGGATGCAAGAAAACAGTTCAGAGGAACAGTGACCATTAAAGTAGCGATTGAAAAGAGATAAAGATGCAACAGTGAGGTGAAGAGACAGAGGTTAGAGGAAGCCACAGAGGTTGAAGGAAGTCAGTAAGAAGAGAGTTAAGGTGACAAAAGGCCTTTGACTCCACTTTGTTGGGAACAGCTACAAGTGGGAAGCCTCCCCACACAAGAAAGCAGTATTCTACACAGCATTGCATAAGACCCCTGTATATACTCAACATCTGTGCAGGGACAAAGAAGGCAAAGAGTCGGCCTGGTAGATCTGACCTGTTGGAAGCAGATTTTACATGACAGATAACATGATCTTTCCAAGATAAATCCTGAGAGAATGAAACCCCAAGTATGTTCAAAGATGGTGCAGGATTGTATAGGATACTGTTAAAAATTAGAGGATGCTTCTGTGTAAGATTACATGTTGAAAGATGTAAGAGCTGAGTTTTTGAAGCATTAAAAACAACAAGATGACTTCTACCCCCATCAGAGATGTAAGCCAAGTAAAACATTAGGTGTGCCATAGCCTTACCCTTTGTTAGTTGAAGTAATTGCCAAGATGGATGCTGCGAGAAGCGAATGGAAAGGTGAAGGCGAAATCATCACCGTATTAGTGGATAAGGTTAGATGTACAGCTAAGAAGGTCACTGATGAATAGAAGGAAGATAGTTGATGATAAGACAGAACCCTGAGAAGCACCTCTACTAAAAGCCATAGGCCCTAGAAGAACAATGATTGTCTACAACAGTAACTACAGAATGACTCGAATGGAAGCTAGAGATGATGGCACAGATAGAAAGATATATGCCAAACTCGATTGAAAGCCATTGAAATGTCAAGTGCAAAGGCAAGACTTTTGCCAAAGTCCCGAAAAGAGGATGACCAGGAACCTGAAAGGAAGGTGAGAAGATCACCAGTAAATTGTCCCTGGCAGAACCCATATGGACGATCGGAAAGAAAGTTGTGAAAGGAAAGGTGTTTTGAAATTATTTTGTTAAGAATAGATTCAGAAACTTTTGAAATACAGGATGTTAAAGGATTGGGCGATAATTAGAGGGCTGGAAACGGTCACTCTTCTTTGGGACAGGCTAAACGAGAGCAACCTTCAAGTAAGAAGGAAAGGTACAGGTTTACAGACAAAGACAGAGACTACCTAGGCAGGGTTTAAGCACAGAAGTTCAGTTCTTGAGAACAGCAGAAGAGGTACCATCAGGCCCATAAGTTTTGTTAGTAATGAGCCCAATGATCGCAGAAAATTCAACTATTGAAGAAATTTTAATGTCAACCATGAGGATGTCAGAGAGGGGAAGTGATGGGGGAACATCACTGGAATAATCTAAGATGGAATTGGAGGAGAAAGTCTGGGCGATGAGTTCTGCTTCATCAATAGATAAAACAGCTACAGAGCCATCACAGGAGAAAAGAAGAAGGATGGATGATGAACTAAAGTTGTTAGACAGGTTTTTGGCAAGATGACAGAAGAAGTGGGAAGAATTTGATTCGGAGATAGACTTAGCAGAAACATACGAGAGATGAGATTCAGGGGTGGGTTGGCTGTGATACCTTTTACAGGCCTTCTTGTTGTGGACAGCATTAGAACAAGCATGATTTAACCGATTTTTTTTTTCATTTGTCACAGGAAAAAGAGAAAGGAATATTTGCTTCCGTGCCCGAGAGAATAACCTCATTTATGCGCAAGTCACATCCAAATGGCTTTTGACCAGGGAAATTCAAAGAAGTACTGCCTAAGAGCTTCCCAATCAGCAGCTCCAAAGTACCACAGACGTCACTTCTTGGGAGGGTCCACAGGCCTTACTGGAGTAATAAGACCGGTTAAGGTGATATGATGGTGACTGGAGGAGCCAAACGAATGGAAAAGATTAACAGTGCAAACAGAAAGATTAGTTGGAGGGAAGAGGTCATGTACTGTATGTTGGAGCCCTCTCCATGGAGGTCATGGATATGGGTAGGGTGCTGTACGAGCTACTCTAAGTCAGTGAGAAAAAAAAAAATCTAGGCTTGTTCACCAGGTGGGTCAGTAAAAGGAGAAGCAAGCCAGAGGTGGTGGTGAATACTGAAATAACCTAGAATGGATATTTTCAGAGAAAGGAGAAATTAACAGGATGTGTTATAGCTTAAAAGAAAGTTAGTCAAAGAATTTTTCATAGTCAGTAGAATTAGGGGAATGTACACAACAGATGCATTTAGTCAGAGAATGGCAGGAAAGCCGAAACCAGAGTGTAGAGAATTCAGATAATTCAAGTTCAGGAACTTGAGAAGAAGATATGTTGTATACATACACACAACAGCCACCTTTGGCTGTGAAGTGAGTATAGAGAAAGTATGAGCATACAGAGAATGGTTTGCTATCAATCGCCTCAGACAGCTGAGTCTCGGTGAGGAAGAGAAGGTGAGGTTTAGAGGAGAGGTGGTGTTCAACAGAGAGAAAGTTAGAGCAGAGGCTATGAATGTTGCAGAAATTAATATGGAGTGTGTCAGACAGTGATGCCAGGCATCTATGTGCAGGGATAGCGCCCGTGGAGCTTGGGCCAGCTGCACCAGATGTGTCTGAAGCCAAGGAATCTCGCTTGAGCTTCAACATATCAAATTCACGTTTTTCGCGTGTTTCGCGCTCGGCACGTTCGTGTTCTCGTTCTCTCTCTCGTTCCTCACGCTGTTCTCGCTCATGTTCTAACTCGAGTTCGCGTTGTTTTCGCTCGTGTTCGCGCTCTTTTTCGCGTTCCTCACGCTGAATTCGACGTTCTTCACAAGCATCATTCTCGCGTTGCTGCTCGTAATTAAACCGAAAGAGGACATAGTCCTTTATTTTCTCGGGGTCTGTTAGCCCCATATATTTAGCTTCCTGTACATAGATGCTGGTAGACATGATGCTAAGTTAATCTAAGTGAACTAAAGACTCAGTCCTGACCGCAATTTTGCAAAGAAAGATGCCAATAATCGAGAATAAAGAATATAGGCACAGGTTAGTGGTGACCAGTTTTATCTAATTAAACTGGTAAATAAAAGAAAATTAAACAAACAACTGACTGTGAAAACTATTACGTAAATTAATAGAAATGAATCAATAATCACCACGAAGATAGTGCCTATAGACTTTAATGATAAGTACCTAAGTATGAGTGAGTGAGTATTGTCTCGTGAATAACTTTAGAGCTAGGAGTTAATATCCTGGAATGAGGTCGCCAAATGTCGCGGGGTTTTGATAATATTGCAATATTATTCTTACAGACCCCGAGAAAATAAAGGACTATGTCCTCTCTCGGTTTAATTACGAGCAGCAACGCGAGAATGATGCTTGTGAAGAGCGTCGAATTCAGCGTGAGGAACGCGAAAAAGAGCGCGAACACGAACGAAAACAACGCGAACTCGAGTTAGAACATGAGCGAGAACAGCGTGAGGAACGCGAGAGAGAACGAGAACACGAACGTGCCGAGCGAGAAGCACGCGAAAAATATGAATTTGAAATGTTGAAGCTCAAGCGAGGTTCCTTGGCTTCAGACACATCTGGTGCAGCTGGCCCAAGCTCCACGAGCGCTATCCCTGCACATATTATGGCGACCCCACCACATCAAGCTTCCCCCATACAAGGAAGGCGAGTGAATCGAGCCATACATAGCTCGTTTTGAAGACATGGCTCAGCTTTTCCAGCTGGATGATGCAGCTAAGCGGCTTCGGTTTCTTTGCCTGTTTGAGGGCCCTGCCCTCGCTATTCTCCACAGAATTCGTGGAGACAATCTCACATATGAGATGATGAAGGTTGCACTCGTTAAAGCGTACGGTCTCACAGTTGACGACGCCAAGAGTCAGTTCATGAGGGTGCGTTTACAGGAAAAAGAGACTGCCGTTCAGTTTCGTGACTGGCTTACTGCTTACTTAGATGAGTGGATGGAGAAAGATGAAACTCCTTCCAAGCATGAGGGGATAAATGACCTTATGCTGCACACGCAGCTAGGAAAGTCATGGCCTGCTGAACTTATGGCTCAGCTTAGGATCTGCCAGGTAAGAGATGCCAGCCAAATGGTGGAGAAGGCTGACGCATTCTTCACTGCATACGGGTATCAAACTTGCAAGCAGCATACCTGGAACAGGAATGCTGATAAATCTGGGAAACCGTCTCAGACTGAACCCCAGCAACAAGGCCGTTCTCAGAATAACGGCCAAGGTCCAAAACCGCAGAGGAAGGACCAGGGGCAAAACACTCAGAAACCTGAGTGGAAGCGGTACAACAGGTACCCTAACCAGCAGCAGTATCAGCCATGCAACCGACCGTCGGGACAAACCTTTTCAGCACCAGCCCCAGTGTATCGGAGGCAGGAGGCGAACGCAGCCTTCATGCCTCAGCAGCAGCACGATGGTGTTGTCCCCAGCAGTACGTGAACTTCCCCACAGTTCACTACTCCCTCAGCGACAGTGAACCCTCCTCCACAGGAGGCCAATGCTCCGTCTCCCCAGATAGTGAGTACAACCACTCAAGCATCTAATTCTCAGGGCACCATGTTTGCTGCATCATTTATTCAGCAGCCTAATCAGTGGCTAGCTGCTTCCTCCACAGGTCCTCCCACAGGTGACAGTACCTTCCTTGTTCAGCCAGGGTTTGTGGGAGGTATTCCTGTGAAGGTCCTGAGAGACAATGGTTCCTCAGGTTGCTCGGTCAGGCAGAGTCTAGTTCGGCCCGACGAGTACACAGGTCAACAGATCCAAGCTAACCTTATTGATGGATCAGTGAGATTGTTCCCTGAGGCACGTATCCAGGTGGCATCTCCATTTTACACTGGTACGACACTCGCAGTTGTCATGCCAGAACCTTTATTTGACGTTATCATAGGCAATATTCCCACTGCCAAGGATAGTTGCACCGAAGATGACGCTACTCAGACTTCGGCTGCAGAAACACGAGCTATGCCTGAGGCTCCAAACTGTGTCACCCCAGTGACCTTTGCATTGCCGCAAGATCTGATTTGTAGCCAAGATGTTGTTCAAGAACAACACTCTGCCCCAACACTTGCTGCCATGCAAAAGAAGCAAAAGGGTAGAGTGATAAAGTATTCACGGGGAGGTCAAGCCAAGTTCCTTCGTAAACAAGGACAGCTGTACCGTGAGTCACAAACACCCCAGGGCGAGGTTCAACTGCAGTTTGTCGTTCCCGCCAAGTACCGCCAAGCAGTGTTGGAATGGGGTCATTGTTCAGCCTCAGGAGGTCACACGGGCAAAAGGAAGACCCAGGGCCGTATCTGAGCTGACTTTTTTTGGCCAAGGATGGGACGAGAAATAGATAGTTTTGTCCGTTCCTGCAAGGTGTGTCCATGTACCACTAATCAGGGACATGTCCTTCATGTGCCGTTTGAATCCACACCCATAATCTCTGAAGCAGTTGAGAGACAGGGCAGTGGTAATGTGGGTGCAGACCTGATGTCTCATCCGTTGGTCCCACAGGACACGTTACGTCCAGGACCTGTATATACATGTGTACCATAATTTAAGGGGGAAGTTCGAGAACCCCACAGAGACAGTCCGAGGCTGTGTATGAATTACCTTGTGGAACGTCTCGAGCTGTGGGCCTCTCTGAGGATTCCCAGAGAATGCACATTATCCACATGAGTGTTCACACTCACGGTGGGTGTTAAAATGTGACCTGCCTGAGATTGCGTAGGGATTCTCAGTTTCCTGTCATTAATCGTAAGTGTAGTGTTAGGTTAACCAGTAAACTGTTTGTTCTAAGAAATTTGTAAATTCAAGAACTGGCACGTTTCCTGGTTAATAATGTTAGGTTAACTAGTAAACTGCTTGTTATAAGAAATTTGTAAATTCAAGAACTGGCAGGTTTCCTAGTTAATAAGCGTTAACCAGTAATCTACAAGGGTTCTGAGAGATTTGTAAATCCTAAGACTACGTTTCCTGGTTAATAATGACATAGGTACTGATTGCTAGGCAGAGGGAGAGAAATGACACTTTTGACGCTCCACCTTGATTCCTTTCGCAGGTGCAGGTGGCGGGTGCAGCATTGTTGTGCAGATCAACTGGCCGTCCCTGCTGCATGCTGCCGCCTCTTCTCTTCTGCCTCGTCATCATTATTTACTATAAATTTGTATTGTATCATTGTACACGTAGGTACAGTTACACCACAACTGTCACACCTACACCATGTATTACATACATCATGCTACATAACAATTAGTTGTTAATGTAAATGTAACGAACTTTTTGCTCAGTTTGACCTGAGTACAGGATTTTTCACCGTCGTCACGGAGTTTTTTCCTCAAGCTTGCTTCTATTAAAGTAAATACGAGGTTTTTCACTCACTGGCGACTGTGACTTTCTCCTGTAGCAGGATAGCACACACACACCACAGTGTGAATCTTGTGTGACTGAGTAGGATTTATATGTACGTATATTGAAATTTTTTTCCTGAGAAAAAAAATTCATTTTTGATGGGGCGTAATGTCACGAGTTGGTGCAATCATATATTTTAATAAAGTCGTGACATTGAACTTGGTAGGAAACCGCGAATTCTAGTGAAATCCCAGTATGTATCACTCAGTCAACCACCATGTATTCACCCGATTGGGAGTATTTTTCAGGACATTTTTCGCTATTTCATAAGTGATCTTCCTTGTGCGCGACATTAGCTTCCGCTGAGTGATTTATTATGGGCGTGTTTTGCTCACTTCTAGTCGTTCTCAGTTGGCGGCTGGCCTCAGTCCTCGCCTCGCTTGTTTGAATTCAGTCAGGATTTCATCATCGTGTAAGTAGGTTCGATTGGGCTCAGTGTCGAGCAGCGTGTGGCAGTGTCCTTCCTCAGCAACAACGCCCAGTTCATCCCGCTGCCACTGTTGTCCAGCAAGTTCCTGAATTCCCACCTAGCGTGATTTGGCGAGAGGTTCAGCAAGGCAGCATCCTTCCTCAGCAATGACGCCCAGTTCCCGCTTAGCCCACTCTCTGACCAGTATTTCTTTTCGTATTTTCCTAGGTTTAAGAGTTAGCTTTTGAGTGAGCGAGTGAGTGTGTTCTTATTTTTTAATTCATTTTGAAATGTAACGTAAATTTGTTTCATTGTAATCAATAAATTTACAGTTCTTTTTTCTTGAGCTTAATGTAATAATAAACTCGTGTTTTATTTCTCTACATTGAGCTTATTCTGGTTGCAGTTCCTAGTTTGCATAAACGCTTTGCATTATTCATAACTGGTACTTAGGCCAGTCCTTTTGTATTAAGCTTAAAAATCCGTTGTGCAACCAGGAGTTAATGCACCAGCAAGAACCTGTTTATCTTTAATAGCATTAGATATTGATTGTCAGGGGTGGAGTCACTTTCTCCAGAGGCTAACAGTACCAATAAACAGCACGTGTGAGTAATTAGTCTCTGCTGTGTACTGTTGAGAAAGTTTATAAATTCTCGTCCTTAGAGAATCGGCGAAGTAAGGTGGCATAAAGTAATCATTGCTTGATTTTCACAAGCCTATACCCTCTTCAGGCATAAAATGATCCACAGGTATACATGGCGAGTGATGAGAAGGGTGGGTGGTGAACTGAATGAAAGGAAGGCAATGATTGATTATGTGTGTGTGGATGAAAGGATGCGAAGATGTGTAATGGATGCAAGAGTTTATAGAGGTTGGGGGAGTGGACTTTCTGACCACTACTTGGTGGTGACCAGAATTAGAATGCAAGTAAGATGGAGGAATAGAAGAAGGAAAAGACGAGAGGAAGGAGTAGTTGCAAGGAGAGTGGAAAGGTTACAAGAGGATGAGAAAAAGGCAGAGTATAAGAGAGAAGTGGAGGAACGATTTGGCAAATATGAATTGGAGCAGATGGGAGACGTGGAAGGTGTGTGTAGAATATTTACAGAAGAAATATGTGCAGCATGTGATGTGGTGTGTGGAAGGAAGAGAAGATGCAAGGGGGTGCAAGGAACAGCGTGGTGGACTGAAGAGGTGAGACAGGCTGTGGCACAAAAGAAGAAAGCATACAATCAATGGATGAGAAATAGGGGCGTGGAAGAAGTTGAGAGGCGGAAGAGAGAGTTATATGTAGAGAGAAAGAGAGAGGTGAAAAGATTAGTAAGAGAGAGTAAGAAGAGAGTGGATGAGGAATTTGGAAGGAATTTGAGTGTAAAGTGGAGGGACTGTAAGAAAATGTTCTGGAAAGAGGTGAAAAGAGTAAGACAGGGTGGAAGTGAAGTTAGCAGGGGAGTGAAAGATAAAAATGGTAGATTACTAGTGAAGAAGGGAGAAAAAGTGAGCAGATGGAGAGAACACTTTAAGGAATTGTTGAACATAGAGGATGGAAGTAATGCGAGTATAAGTGGCTGGGGAATGGCTGGGAGAAGGAGGGAGGTGAGAAGACGGGAAGAAATCAGTAGGATAGAAGTTGTGGAAGCAATGAAGAAAGTTAAATCGGGGAAAGCCCCCGGAATTGATGAAGTGTGTGGTGAAATGCTGAAGCATGGGGGAGAGATAGTTGTAGAATGGATGTGGAAGATGTGCAGATTGGCCTGGGAGGAAGGTAGAGTCCCGGAGGATTGGAAGTCAGGCATAATTATTCCCTTGTACAAAGGAAAAGGGGAAAAAGAAGTGTGTGGTAATCATAGGGGGATTTGTCTTCTTAGTATAATAGGAAAAGTGTATGGTAGGGTACTTATTGACAGAGTTAGAGAAAGAACAGAGAAATTAGTTGGAGAAGAACAGGGAGGCTTTAGGAAGGGAAGAGGTTGTGTAGATCAGATATTCATTCTTAGATCTTTAGTGGAAAAGTTTCTAGAGAAGGGAAAGAAGTTGTATGTGGCTTTCATGGATTTGGAGAAAGCATATGACAGGATGGATAGACAAGGATTGTGGAAAGTGTTAAGAATATATGGAGTAGATGGGAAGTTGTTGAATGATGTGAAGAGTATGTACGATGGTGCGAAGGCTGCAGTGCATGTGGATGGTGAACTAAGTGAATTTTTCTCTTTGAAAGTTGGGTTGAAACAGGGATGTGTCATGTCTCCATGGTTGTTCAATCTGTACATGGATGGGGTAATAAAAGAGGTACAAGGTAGGGTAGTGGATGTTGGAGTGGCCCTGGTGAGAGAGGATAGTGTTTGGAAACTCCCTGTACTGTTGTTTGCAGATGATTCTGTGTTGTTGAGTGAAGACGAAGGGGAGCTGCAAGGCTTGGTGGATGAGTTTGGGAGAGTGTGTAAGAAACGGAATCTAAAGGTGAATGTAGGGAAGAGTAAAGTGATGGTCTTTGAGAGAGGTGAAGTCAGTGAATGTACAGCGAGGTTGGATGGTGACGAATTGGAAAATGTGAGTACGTTTAAGTACTTGGGTAGTGTGATGAGTAAGGATGGAGGTTTGGAGGGTGAAGTGCTGGAAAGGGTACAGCAGGGAAGAAAGGTTGCTGGTTCTTTGAAAGCAGTGATAAGAAACAGGAAAGTGAGCATGGAAGTGAAAAAGTTACTACATGACAGTATTGTAATACCAACTCTAACGTACGGAAGTGAAGCTTGGACGTTGTTGGAAGGACACAAGTCAAGAGTGAGAGCAGTGGAAATGAGTTATTTAAGAGGAGCCTGTCGAGTCACATGGAGAGACAGGCTGACGAATGAGGATATAAAGCAGCATTGTGGTGTGGATGTGGATGTGATAGGAAGCGTTATGAGGAACACACTGAAGTGGTTTGGGCATGTGGAGAGGATGGAGGGTGAAAGACTGACGAAGAGAGTGTATGTGAGTGAGGTGGAGGGGGGAAGAGGGAGGGGGGGGCCGAGGATGAGATGGAGGGATGGGGTGGAGAGGTATATGAGAGAGGGGGGTGTGAGTTGGGAGCAGGGCAGTGAAATGGCAGGGGACAGGGCGACTTGGAGGCGATTTGTTTGTGGTCACAAACGGGATTGAGGCGTCTGGCAATAGATAGATAGTTCTTTGTCCTTGTTCTCATATATTATTGAATATTATTTTTTGATATTGCATACACATATAAAAACCCCGTGACAACATACACACAACAGCCACCTTTGGCTGTGAAGTGAGTATAGAGAAAGTATGAGCATACAGAGAATGGTTTGCTATCAATCGCCTCAGACAGCTGAGTCTCGTTGAGGAAGAGAAGGTGAGGTTTAGAGGAGAGGTGGTGTTCAACAGAGAGAAAGTTAGAGCAGAGGCTATGAATGTTGCAGAAATTAATATGGAGTGTGTCAGATAGTGATGCGAGGCATCTTGCTTGTCACCAGGAGCTGTGCGGAGAGTGAGGGCTTTTAGCCTCCCCCCACCTGGACTCCAAGGCAGGGTGTTGTTATTTTTCAAAAAATTTGAATGGGAAGTGTGGTGTGTAATGTGTATGTAGTTTGGTGTTGACAGTAGAGATGTATAAGAGAGTATGCTGACCTACTCCCTTTGTTACTGAAACACTGAAATAGTTCAGCAAAGGGGTATTGTCAGAAGCTAGTCTTGAGGGCTGACGAAACGGAAGCTGTAGCTCTCCCAGTAATCAGCTTTTCATCCACCTTGGGAGTACTGCCCTGTCGATTGATACCACAGCTACTCCATTAAAATTATCGATACTGAGTAAGCGTCTCATTGTAATTCTGTGTGTGAAAAAATTGATGCCAAGATTGAGAAATAAACCATATGAGAAACAATTAGAAGAGGTGAATCTGTTAACCTTACTAAGTGCAGACTAAGGCAGGGAATTCAGTACAGTATACAAAATCTTCAAAGGGCATGATAATATGGCTGTCAAAAAGTGCTTCATGGTAGATCGGTCTGGTTATACTAGAAGCAATGGAGAGAAAATCGTTGGCAAGGGTTTCTACTTACATAAAGCAAAGCACTCCCTCTTCAGTAGGGTTGTAAATATATGGAACAAGTTGCCCCCTTATGTGGCTAACTGTAATAAAGGGCTAACATTTAAAAAAGGCTAGGATAAGTATTTGTCTTCTAAACCCAGCTAAGGATGCTCATTTCTGAATAATACAAATATGAAAGAAAATTAATGTCTTGCAGTTCAAAACATGAGGCATACCAGTAAACACAAAACAACAGTATGTTTCCTAAGCTGACCTAATGGGTTTCTCTTGTACTGTAGGGTAAATAGTACAGAATACGATTTCCTTTCATTTCCTATGATATTTCCATGACAGCTTTTCTGCGTCACATGGTGTTCCTTCTGATTATTTCTTGCCGGCTTCGGCTACAAGGTTTGGTGGATGGGGAGATCCTTCCTGTTTTCCTATCCTTGTCTTTGTCAGATACAATAGGGTACTTACGTTAGCTTTAACCCATACAGTAAAGAGCATCCTCGATATGATCAACAGGTCTGTTGCTTTTTGCTTTCCCTTTGTATTTCATTGTACTTGTCACTCTATCCCCTGGCTGATACCGCATCCTGTATGTGGTAGGCCCGTCCATCCTAGCCCTCACATACATCACTTCCCCTCTCCAACCACCACTCCCACCCATACCTCCCTTACTCTGTATGGCACACCGCCTGACGCCTTTAAAGATGCTTTCCCCATTCTCTCTCTCTCTCTCTCTCTCTCTCTCTCTCTCTCTCTCTCTCTCTCTCTCTCTCTCTCTCTCTCTCTCTCTCTCTCTCTCTCTCGTGTGCTTTTCTACTCCCTTCTATTTTCACCTAGCTCATATATTATATTTTCTTATATATCCGACCTTGTAATTCTCGACGTCCTCTCCCCTTCCTCCCCTTTTCCCTTTTACTCCCAGTGTTCCATTCTTTATCCATCCCCTATACGTTTCACATCTCTCTTATTATCTATACCGTTCTATACATTCTGCTCTCTGTCCACTTATGCCCCCTTGTCCTCTCTTCTTTGTCCTCTGTGCTTCTTTCTTCCACTTCCTATTATCCTGTCACCGCATCTGCTTGCCCTCTTTTATCTGTCATGTATATCCATCTTCCCATTACCACTCTCTACATACATTTTCCTTTCTTCGCATTAATCTCCCCTGCTCTGTTCAGTCTAGAGTTTTTCCTCCTATTTTTATATGCAGTTCTGAAAAATTTTCCGCGTTATTCAATGTTCTTCTCAAACCATTTTATATTCACCCCACCCTTCCCATCTCCTTCACTAATTCTCCTTTCTTTCCATTTGTCACTCCTTAGCATCTCTACAAAACTCCTTCATTTCTCCTCTCTATTTCTAAATATACTCTTCTTCCTCCCTTCCTGTTTCTTTTCTTCTGCTCTCGTCGTTCCTCTCGGGTCATTTCCATCTTTCACCTGTCATTCTCACTCCTCTCTTCTCTGCTCTCTTCCTTTCTCTCCCTTCTCGTCTGCCCTTATCTCTTCCCCTCACTCCTCTGCTCTCCCTCTCTCTCTCTCTCTTCTCTCTCTCTCTCTCTCTCTCTCTCTCTCTCTCTCTCTCTCTCTTTCCTCTGCCCTTCTCCCCTCCTGCCTTGTCCTCTCTTTACTTCCCACACACTCACTCGCACACCCCCTATGGATGGAGAGGGGGTGGAGGGGGAGAGTGGGTGAGGGAGAGTTAAGAGAAGGTCAAACTTAAAGAGGAAATATATGGAAGGAAGGCATAGAGGGTCAGGAAAGACGGGGAGGGAAATGATGTGATGAGAGTAGAGTAGATCAGAGCATGCATGAATAGAACAGAGTAGATGTGAGAAGAGAGTACAAGAAAGGAGTCAAGAAAGTGGACGAAAAGGGAGGGGAAAGGAGATGATAGGGGGCGGAGAAGGAGGTGGAGAGGAAGGGAGGGAGGAGAGCAGGGTAGAGAGAGGTGCTAAAGAAGGTCACGGGAGAGAAAGCAATTATAGAGGAAAAAATAGTACAAAGGAAAGCAACCAGGAACAGACGTAGTTTTTATTAACACGTTGCTTTTTTGGAATGCATACTCTGATTATATATATTTTTACTAGTAGAAAATAAGGATACTAAAGCAAGAGAAGACGGGGAAAGGAGGAAAAGGTGAAAAAGAACTGACGGAGAGGGAGGATTAAGATATACGAAGAGGAAGTGATATAGGAGGAAGGAATGAAGGAAAATAGAAGGAGGGGAAGGAGGTCAGGGGATGAGGAAATTAAAAGGCAGGGATGTGAGAAGAGAAAAGTTTAAATATATAGATGGACAAAAGAAGAAAAAAAATGATGAGAACAGAGGACAGGGTGGCTGGAGAAGGAAATATACATCAGGAAGTATACATGTGACAAGCGCCAATCGATGGCACTAGGATATAGGGTCAGATAATCAGTTTTTGCTAATATTCAATGTTTCCCAGGGACACAGTTCTACCATCGAATATATTGTATATCCAGGTTCCTAAATGCACTGCGGAATGAACTAGGACAAGGTGAAATACAATTTTGACCAATAGTCTGATCGGTCCGAGAATCGAACTCGAAGTCTTGATAGGCTAGGTTCAAATCCCGCTGGGGCAGGGAACAGTTTAAGGATTTGAATTTCACAAAATCAGACTTTACTGATCTACCAGAAGACCCGCCGACATGTCTTAAAAATACCCCCGCTAATACCAATACACCAGTCTTGTATGAGACAGCCCTAGCATGTATTCAATATGGACGGTGGGTGTTAGCTCCGAAGTGGTGACATGTAGAGGTGTATGGTATGTAGGAGGACTACTGGACCTTGAGAGCAGGCTGTGAAGCCTATGCCCAGAGTCGGACACATAAAAAAAAAAAAAAAAAAAAAAGGCTACCACAGTAACACGGGCTCCCCCGACAGTAGGGTCAATAGTTCGCGTAATGTGTACCGTCTCTTAACCTGTGCCAAAACACAAAAGTCTTGTATGAGTTAAAAGTTTGCCTAATATTTCACTTCTACTCATCGCTTCCCTTGACTGGCTAATGTTCCCAAGCTGCGATAGGCTTGGTTCATTTCTTTATCCATACACAATTCTTCCTGATATGTGACTAGGAGGAAAGTTAAGGGGAGGTCATAAGCGTACAATAGCCGCAGTGGAATAGTAGGACAACTTAGGGACGAAAGGACGGACTTGACTTATAAGTGAAGCAAAGACAGTGAAATATAGCTAGTTTTTGTCCCTGGCAGTACAGCTCCAGTCAATGAATCTTTTTTTAAATATATTTCAACACTGAGTTGGCTCATACTAAATTAATTAGCAGTAATCAAGTAGGCAGAAAAGGTTGTTTGGCAGTATTATTTAAAAAAACACACAGACACACAAACGCACACACATACCATTTAACCACGAAGTATATCCTCAAGGATTCAGTTCTGTGATGGTTTTTAAGGATTCAGAAAGGGGAGGAAACTTGCAAGGCCCATAGACTCATTCAGCGCAGTATTCTCATCCTTTCACCCCGCAGAGATTTGTGGTCAGCATCATTACGTCATGTTTATCTATCCAATGCAACGCCAGCATCTCGTTTACCTTGTAGCACTCAATCCCTCCTCCCTAGTTGTGAGACCATCAGAGCATGAGCTTCCTGTTTGTTCAATTTGCGTCATGATTGTGCACACACATGGACGGGTGGAGACTGGTATACCAGCATCTCTGTACAGCCAATGCTCCTCCAGGAATGACTCCGCCATTTTCCTCGCTACTGCATCCGTAAGTGTTGGTGGATCTTGTGAAGGAATGTTCATGTACATAACGGTGTAAACAATCTCGTCCAAAATATACCCGATGGTACAGATGCAGATCACAAAAATGGAAAGACCCAAGCAGACTACTCATCAAAATAACCAAGAAAAAGACAACAAAAGTCTACCCCATAATACTAATAATTTTCTACGATCGTCTAGAATGACTGTCACAGTCTCCAGCACAATCTTTTGGAAGGACTGTCACAATGTAAAGGTTATGAATATTTACAATTACTTTAACCGGCAGACCATTCAAATTCAGATCAATACATCAGTCTCACATTGTACTATTCCTTAGTATGCCCTAAATTTTAAGTTTCATGGTAAATTTTTGCTATAATGATACATAAAACATCGAGAAATTACAAATAATGTAGACCAGGGAGATAAAATGATACCAAGATTGAAGAACAAACCATATGAGGAACGCTCAGAAGTGCTAAGTCTATTCAGTTTAGGCTACCAAAGCACTAATTTTAAGGGTATCTGATTAAGCATGTAAAATTTTCAAAGCACATAATAAAATTGCAGTTGATTAATAGTTCACAAAAAAAATTTCGATTTACAACAGAAATAAAGGTACTGAATTTACTAACAAACACTTCCAGTCAAAAACATGTCCAGGAATGTGGCGGACTATGATGAAGTAATTATTTTAAAAATCGTTTGGGCAAGAAAATAATATTTAAACTACAGCTGAACAGGCTCATAGATAAGTAACAATAAAATATGGTTGCTTTCCACATCCAGAGTGCAGAGAATACAGAAGCAGTGAATCATCCTTATGTAAATAATGTCTCCTATCTCTTGTTTTCCGTTCATAATTTGCTACCAGATATCTATAAGAAATTTTTCGATACATATTATCGCCCTTCTCACTTCTTCCTGACGGATTCGACTGGCGTAACTGATGGATGGAGGAACTATCTTGGAATATTGTATTTAACTTCGAATCATGAATACCATAATGCAGTTATATGTAGCATACAGAACTGAAAGGATCATTTGATCTGTTGTTATCTGATTTGATTTTGTCTTCTTTCTACTCCTCTAATGCTTCCATCCCTCCATCCTTGCTTCTTGGTCCTTCCCCTTCATACTCAGTTGTTTCTCTCTCATCTCCTCCCATTCCTTCCTTATCGTCATCCCTTCCACTAAGGCTTCTCTTTGTAAGACTTCTCTCCAATATCACAAGTTCCTTTATCCCTCTCTCTCTCTCTCTCTCTCTCTCTCTCTCTCTCTCTCTCTCCATACAAAGTTCTTTTACCGTGAGTTTATAATAATGAGTCATATTCTCCGCAACACCTGGGTAAAAATCTTTGGACACAAATTCAGGAGGCAGCTGTGGGTGGGATAATGATAATGATGATGATGATGATGATGATGATGATGATGATGATGATGATGATGATGAGGAGGAGGAGGAGGAGGAGGAGGAGGAGGAGGAAGAGGAGGAAGAAGAAGAGGAGGAAGTGGCTATTAAACTTTAGGGGCTTGCTTTACATCTTCACTTAGGCAGTTGTAATATTTTGGCCGTAATAACACTCATCAGCCACACACTGATGGTTGGGTTTATGGAGGTAGGAACACAGGTCACAACCATGTTATCGCTAAAGAAGAAAAATCCTCATAATCTAGACAGTTTATTTCTTCATTTTAATACTTACGAACTGCGTCGATCGAAGTAGATGTTAACAGCAGACAAGAGAAGTCAGTGTCAACTCTAGTAATGTTTAAAAAATGAAACAAAGGCATTCGTGAGCCAAAATATACTGTTGGCCAAGGTACAAACTACCTACAAACCAAAACTGAAGACGAGATATTGTGGCAACAGGTACACGCACACACACACACACACACACACACACACATACACACACACACACACACACACACACACACACACACACACACACACACACACACACACACACACACACACACACACACACACACACACATGCCCACACGCACGCACGCACACACACAAACACAACAACCAAAACGATAATGCATCGACTTGCTAAAGGTGGGAGATGAATATTCGCGAAACTACAGAATTCAGTCACCGCGGTTCACAGAAAAATAATCCATACAAACTATATAATTATGGTGGCTGGCATTCGGTCGCCTTTGATGAAACCCTTACCAAAAGTAATAGATTTCTGCCCATCCGCATAGTGCTGCTTTATGAAGATTTGGTGAAAAATCGTCCACAACTTTTCAAGATATTCTGGCAACATACATACACACACACACACACACACACACACACACACACACACACACACACACACACACACACACACACACACACACACACACAACTCTACTGCATCGCCTTGCTAAAGGCGGGCGATAAATATGCTAATCATCTGTCTGTCATCCAGTCACAAATTTCCCCAGCGGGGGGATGGAGTCCCGGGGCTAAACTACTTAGTACAGATACTGAAAGTTAGTGACAAGTCACCCTTCTTTGAGCAACAATATACTGCATGAGAGATAAGCGTCAACCGTTCCTCGGATATAAACTCCTATGAGCCACATCCAGTTAGAGCGCCTTTACTCTCTAGACCACTAGGAGTCCATTCATATATGTGGTTACCAATGAATGCAGTAAAGGGTTTCTTGGGCTGTATCAAGGAATCTGACTTGTCACACAGTGTCAAGTCACCTGAAGACAGTACTACATGGAGTGAGTGGATGGTGGACGCCCTCACATATTTACTGAAGAAGCTGAAGCCATGAGGCGCTTAGCCGCCGTGTTCATTTCCGTAACTTAAAGCTTTGTTTCCACAGTGGATTACTTACCCACTTTCCTGGGATACAAAGCCATTGGATCATCCATATTATAACAGTTACCTCCCCGAGTTTTTACCTAAGGTGCTCTCTTACCTGCCACTCCACAGAGGGTGCATGGATGCCTAATTATACTGGCGTCATCTATCCTCACCATGATCAGAACCATACAACCACACAAAATGCAATGGAAACTCGTTTATCTTAAAAATAGGTTGCAGTCATTTCTAAATACTTGCACTTCCTCAGAGGCTGGGCAATGCAGGTATGAACAGATGGTTGCGTGTATGCATGAGCACATCTGGCTACACGTGTCCACATACGCAGCGTAATGAGTATGCATTTATTCATATATGAACGTATACCTGGTTAAGAGCACTTGCATCGCACTGTTTGTATGAATTCCAGCATCAGTGGAATTTAGCTTGCTTATCTCAGTAGCCAGACGAGTTTAATTCTTATTGTAAATCCCCTTCAGCTTTATGACGTCTATTATTTATGTGTTTTTGTTGCCGTTGAAAAAATGCTTAACCCTTCACAAGAGTGTTTAGCACTTAAATACTTTATTATGGCAACCGCCAGACGATTATATTCATCTAAGGGAAAATACCTACACTTTCAAGAGCTAGCGACTATCTTGATTAGAATAATGACTTTAACTTTCTTGATTCAAAATGACTAGTTGTGTGGGGATCATTCTTTTCTGTACACTGTGGAATATTTACTAATAACTTAATCCTTTTGCAATAATATACAATTTGTTTGATTATACATACCACTCTCCTTCGCCAGTACTAACAGTATCCAGAAGCACTATTTGCTAATATCCAGATGACTGCAGCTGTACCATGAAACCGGCCAATGGGACTGCAGGGAAATCATTGCCCCATGTTGATCTCTTCCACTTTACCTTAATTCTTGCTTTTATTGTTAACTTAGCGAGAAAAAATAAGTTAATTCCGACGTGAATCCGCTGGACTATTTTCAGTAGATCGATGCCAACGCGTGACGTCATTCTACCCAACAAAATTTGTGTGAGTAAATCCAGTGTGTAAAAAGCATCATAAACACAATCTCAAGAAAGCTATGAACACCGACCCAAGAGGAATGGCTATGAGGAAAAATAAATGCTAAATAAAACTGTCTGGAGGTAGCAAGAACGAAAAGAAGGATACGTCAGTCGATAACATGCTTGTCCAATTCTCTCTCTCTCTCTCTCTCTCTCTCTCTCTCTCTCTCTCTCTCTCTCTCTCACTTTTACGATTTTCTGTTGCGCTTGGATGAAAGGATAACAGAGGCCACAACTGGATTTACCTCCTCACCTCTTTATCCCTCTTTTTCCCCATGTCCCCTCCAGCCCTTTCTCTCTCTCCGCCCTCACCTCCCATCCATCAGCCTCTTCCTCCTCTCATTCTCCTTCTCTTTACCCGCTACCGTCTTTTTCCGTCCACCTTTTCCACCCCACTTTCCTCCTGTCCTCTACTTTTCCCCACACCCTTCCGCAGCAAAAACAGTATATACTGTACATGCGTTGGAATCGCCTTGGATGAATAACTATACCTGCACTTGAAAAAAGTGTTATATAACTAGGGAGATACAACAGTTTCGGCTTGAGATAAACCCTCTTCTGTTACTGCGAGGCAAGTGGTGTGTGTGTGTGTGTGTGTGTGTTTGTCTGTGTGTGTGTGTGTGTGTAAATCTGTTGATGTAGATCGGTGACCGGATACGTTATCTAGTTGGAGGATGGGTTGGCAGGGCTGGATGAGTGGGGTAGGCAGAGGTGGGTGAGTGGGTTGAGTAGGGTGAGTTGGAGGATGAGATGAGGGATGAGTTGGGTAGGGTGAGGTGCATCGGTAGGGAATTGGGTGGAGTGGGGGGGTTGGCAGGCCAGGTGAGTGGATGGGTAGTGGGGAAAAAGGTCTCTGGATATTAGGCTCATGGTGTGAATAGGTCCAAGGTAGAAATAGGTCTATGTGGGAAAATAGGTCCATTGGGAATGTCAGTGTTGAAATGGACTCAAGTAGGAACATAGGTTCAATGGGTAAAATAGGTCCAATGGGGAAATAGGTCCACTGGAGGAAATAGGTCCATGTACAGACTTGATGTTACCCAATGGGGAAAATAAAGCTCCATAAGTGAAAATAGGTTCATGAAGAAAGTACTGTAGATAGAAGAATGAAAATAGCCTACGGGGGAGGATTTAAGAATGTGGGATCAGGTTCTTAGGAAAAAACACGTGGGTGGGGAGCTGACACCCCGGGGATGAAGACAGAAACAGGTAGACAGGTATACTTTATTCTTACTACATGCAGATAACCTTAACAGATTTGAGAAGGCATCCTGTGAAGTGGTTAATAAAGGCTGTATTTAATTCATCCCGCCTCTCACAAAAACTAAGTTAAACAACCTGGAAGCAGCAAGCTTTATAACTCCGAAATATGTGTTTCAATATTTCTCCAGTAAATGAGCACCTACATAGAGCAACCACTACATTATAATACAGAAGATGTTCAGTTTCATGTGCATAAAAAAATATATATATGGAAACTGCATACCCTACCTGCAATGTGTATGTCGATTTCTTTGAAATCCATGATTTTTTCTTTTATCTTTTTTTCTTTTACGTGTCCGACTCTGAGCAAAGACTTCACGGCCTATCTCAAGGCCCAGTAGTCCTCCTACACACCTCCACACGTCACCACTTCGGCACTAAGACCCACCGTCCATACTGAGTACGTGCTACGGCTGTGTCATACAGGACTGGTGTGCTGGTAATAGCCGGGGTATTTTTACGAAATGTCAGCAGGTCTTCTGGTAGATCAGTAAAATCTGTTTCTATGAAATTCAAATCCTTAAACTCTTCCCTGCACCAGCCGGGATTCGATTTTGGGTCCATTAGGACTGCAGGCCGCCTCTCTACTGATTCAGCCAACGCCTCCCAATCCCCTGTCTCTGATTTTTTTTTTTTTTTTTTTTTTTTTTTTATTGTGAGGTGGGTTGACCCTCCAAGAATCAGTAGGGGAGGGGGGTCACGGTCCCTAGATACCCTGTACAGCATTATGGATGAGAGTCCATTGTACATCTTCCACTAAATAATTAAAACCATATCTTATCTATTTTCATTATCTTTAAGAATGTTACATTTACTTAACCCTGGAGAGGTAACCATTTTTTTGTTACTATATTAGGTAACGTGGGGTATGACGTACCCCACGGGAAAAAATTAAAACAAAAACACTTCGTTTGAGACATTTCAAAATGCTTCAACACACAAATAATTCAACCCATTATCTTTACATAGGGCCAGAAAAAATAAAGTTTAATTGAAAAAATATATATACTTTTAAGTTTATACAAAAATGATTAAATTTTAGGTATACAAATTTTAAAATTAAACCTTGCAAAATTGAAAAGTAATATCATGATTCCTTGGGTGGTCTGCAGTAGACCGATGTTGTGACCTTCTGTATACAAAAGGAGAAAGACAGCAAATTAAAATTAGAAATATCACAAGAGGGCTCAAATGAGGTTACATTATTGGTAACCTGGGGTCTAACATACACCAATGGCTCTATAGAGCAAAATCAGAGCCAGGTACAGCTATGACCCCATCATCCCCATGAAGAGCATCACTAGGCAGGAAGGTAATGAGATGGACAGATCTGTAGACCTTATGCTCATATTTAAAAAAAATAAAATTACGAGAACTGGAGTTTCTGATACCTAACGTTACCTATCTAGGGTTAAGGGGCTGGTCCCCATAAAAATAATGGTTTGAGAAATGGATTCAGTGGAAGTAATTCGGAGTAATCATATGCACTCACCCGGGGAGTTTTATTGAAATATTTCTCCTATTCTGAATAGTTCTTTTTTTTTTTTTTTTTTGGCGGGGGGGGGGGGATAGTGGGTTGACTGCCAACAAATTCCCGGGGTGGGGGGGGGGAGGTTCACGCTCCCCAAGTATCGCATTACTGATGAGTGTCCATTGTACAACCTGACAACTTGTACGAAGATATCAAAGTCATATCTGCTCATTAGGGGGAGAGTTGTGATGATCCTGGCAATTATTTCTCCAAAACTACGCCAATCTCATTTTTAAAAAAATCCATGGGCACCTAGCCACTGATAAACATTTCGCAGAAATCAGTAAGAGTGACCCAAATTGCCATTTTGCTGCACTATGAGGGATGTCTGCACGACTCCTTGAGGGGAGGCGGTGACTCAATCTTTAGAGTGGTGGCCTGCAGTCCTACCGGACCCAGGTTCAAATTCCTGCTGGGACAGGGAACAATTTAAGGATTTGAATTTCATATAATCAGACTTTACTGATCTACCAGAAGACTTGCTGACATGTAAAAGTATCCCCTCTAATATCAATACACCAGTCCTGCATGAGACAAGCCTAGCATTTATTCAATATGGACAGTGGGTGTTAGCGCCGAAGTGGTGACATGTAGAGGTGTATGGTATGCAGGAGGACTTCTGAACTTTGGGAGCAGGCTGCGAAGCCTATGCCCAGAGTTGGACACCTTAAAAAAAAAAAAAAAAAAAAAAAGCCCATGGGTTAAAGAAGACCTACACTTCAGTCCAGCAGAGCTTGTTTATGGTCAGTCCATTCGGTTCCCTGGAGAATTCATCATTTCAGCTCTCCCTGAAAACCTTAGGAAGTACCAGTTTCTCGCTGTTCTCCAGTAAACTGTCTTTAGACAGTAATTAGTACCTCCCAGTCAGGTATCACGTCAGTCATGTCATGTTCCCTCTGCTTTGGTCGATTGCAGCTGTGTGGCTGTGTCATGATGATAATCGGCGCCCACTTCAACGTCCTTATGATGGCCCTTATGAAGTTGTTAGAAGATCGAGTAAGCATTTCACTATCCAGCGTGGTAACAGTCAACAACCTGTTTCTATGGATAGGTTAAAAACTTGCAGTTATTCCAGCAACTATTCTCCCCCCCCCCCCACCAACTGCTCAACCCACATCTCAAACCCTCGGGCAAATTAGCGTTTCCCCGCCATCTAAAGTCGACCCTGCATCGGTACAATCACCTTCCACTAATCATACACATTTGTTGTCAGACAATGTTGCAGCACCGGGGACCAACTTTGCTAAGTCTCAACCAGCTCCTGCTATTGTGACAAAGAGTGGAAGGGTCTCCCGTTCCCCTGAGAGGTACGCTTCGTCAGTAATCGCTGAGGGAGTCTCTCCCGACACGAGTGTTCCATCAAGGCACCCACTTTCACGACGTCCTGAGGGGAGGGGACAGTAGTGTGGGGATCCTGGCCAACCAGTATTCCCATCATACACTCACATGCTACCAGCGGTCACGTGTGTGTATATTATCAAGTAGTATGTTGCTTGGCAGGGAAAATTTGTGAATCGTCACTGAGCAGTGAGATTATGTGGGTATGAGAATCTTTGAGACATCGAATCCTGTGTATGAAAGGGTGACAAGCGACGAAGCAAAGCCAGCTAACAATCCCAACTCAGCCTACACTTCTTCAGGCTCGTTCTAACCTTTGTCAAGAAAGCTTGTGTGTGTTGTGTGATCTTAATATTGTGTTCTGTAGTTGTTATACTTTGTTCCTTGCATAGAGTTCGACTACTGCGACTCGCTGAGATATTCATAAGTCTACTTGGTTATATATTTGTGGTGTTTATTTATGGTGTTTACTGCCCGGGTTGGAACTACCGGGTCACCCTCCCCAAATATCGCATTACGTATGTGAGTCCACTGTGCAACTTCTCCTAAGAAAGATATGAAAGCCATAACTACCCTTTTCTCGCTAATTCTGAAAAATTTTCAATTTGGTGAGGGGGGGGGCCTGACCCCCTCAAAATCATGGCTGAAAAACTGTATATAATGGAAAACCTTCCCAGTATCAAGCCGAACTCACCTGCAAAGTGTCATTAAAATCCATCAAATACCCTAGAAGTTTAACCACACACACACACACACACACACACACACACACACACACACACAGCCTGAGTCTAGTGTAAAGGTATAGAGCGCGTTGCCGAAAGTGATACCCTCCTTCTTCGGATGATAGATAAACAATAATAATAATATTGATAATAATAATAATAATAATGATAATAATAATAATAATAATAATAATAATAATAATAATAATAATGATAATAATAATAATAATAATAATAACAATAACAACAACAACAACAACAACAACAACAATAATAATAATAATAATAATAATAATAATAATAATATATGCAATTACATGAGTATTTTTACGAATGTACAGAATTTTAACATACATGTATATTCATATATACATATTTCATGTACGGAGTATATCTTGTTCATCTGACGGAAATCCCAAAAGCCAAAGGGTTATTGAACAATGCCAGAAGCAAAATAAAGTATACAAAACAGGTGGCAAAAAACGAAAAGAAAAATATGAAGGACCACAGAAAGGGAAACAAGAGAATGTAACCGATAAAAGTGGGAGTGTAAAAGGATACCAACCGGGGAGAGAGAGAGAGAGAGAGAGAGAGAGACTAAAAGTATCTGAGACCCCAGGATCAGATAACACTGGCCCCTTCTACCTCCATGTTAGCCCTCCCCCTCCTTCTCTCCCTTCATTTCATCCGTCTCCCCTCCATTGGACCAATTCGCTTCTTTTTTCAAGCCTATTTCGCACATAATGCCACCTCTCCCTTTCTTTCTTTCCTATCATTTAACCAGCCAACATTACTCCACCTTTCTCCCGCAGCATTATTGCCCTCCCACACCTCTTACCCACCTCCCCATCTGAATCCTATCTTCGTCTCTCTCTCTCTCTCTCTCTCTCTCTCTCTCTCTCTCTCTCTCTCTCATAATAATAATAATAATAATAATAATAATAATAATAATAATAACGTTAATGAAAATCTATTTTATAATGATCCGATTTCTGTATGTTTGCTGGTTTGTTAGTTTGTTCCCATAACACAGCATGGAGCACAAATTTTGGTTAAAGCAAGGTACCGATAAAATGCTCCAACTTGAAGAATAAAACAATTTCTAGGCCAATTGGGGCACCAGTTCCCGACTCATTTATGGCCTTTTGTATAGTGTGGAGGGATGGATTTGTTCTTGGTTTGGCGCTGAAATTACCAGCATGACACAGGAGAGAAGAGTGACGTGTTTCTTGTATTACCTCTCTCTCGCTTCTCCTTCCTCCCTCCTTTTACCCCTTAAATTATATAGTATAATGGTATAAATGTATATTACTGTATAATGACACTTCCTTGTGTTGGTTTGTTGCTTGACATCGAGTGGAGGCCTCCGAAGACGACCTTAAAGAGAGTTATATTTAAAAAAATAATGATAATGCTTATAAAAAAACCAATAACAATAATAATGATAATAATAATAATAACATGAATAATGATAATAATAATAATAATAATAATAATAATAATTATTATTATTATTATTATTATTATTATTATTACTATTATTATTATTCTGATTATTATTATTATTATTATTATTATTATTATTATTATTATCATTATTATAACTATAATAATAATAATAATGATAATAATAATAATAATAATAATAACCACTCCCATTTCTTCACTCCATCCCTACGGTTTCTTTCCTCTCGACGTCCTCTTTATTTCCTCCAGTTAGTATCTTTCTCATCTATCTCTCTCCTACACCCCCTCATTCCCCTCACCCGTATTTCCGTTTCCATCGCGCCATCCCCTCCTTCTACTCTAAATTCCGTCTCCTCTATCATTTGAACTCTAACCCTCTTCCTTTCTCCCTGTGTTAATCTCCCTCTCTTACTCCCCTTAAACATATACAGTAAATACAGAATACATACATACATACGTACATAAATACGTTCATACACCCCTATATATATATATATATATATATATATATATATATATAGATAGATAGATAGATAGATAGATAGATAGATAGATATAGATAGATAGATAGATAGATATACACATATATATATATATATATATATATATATATATATATATATATATATATATATATATATATAAATGCCGGTATACACACACACACACACACACACACACACACACACACACACACACACACACACACGCCTAGCAAAACCAGCCGAAACCAGCATGTAAACATTCTCCCTGACCTGAGAATATTGGCTTACTGGGCCTTTTACATCTCGGGTAAAGGGTAACTGGGGGAGAGGAGGAGGGGAAGGTGTGAAAGTGAGGTGGAAATGTGGGATGCGAAGAGAGAGAGAGAGAGAGAGAGAGAGAGAGAGAGAGAGAGAGAGAGAGAGAGAGACGTATGTGACATTTATAGGAGAGAGGTGGAAAAAGAGGAGGGAGGAGGACAGGTGGTGAGGGTGGTAGAAAAAGTGACGAAATTTGCGGGTGAGAGGAATGAAAGACGTGTAGTTGGATGGAGAGAAGGGGAAGGAAAAGGAACCCAAGAGCAATAAGTGTACAATGGATGTACAGGGCTAAGGATGGAGTTGGAGTAACTGACAGAGAAAATCGAAAGTGAATTGAATACGTTGGGTGAAAGGAAAGACAAGGGAAATGATGGGAAGGGGAGGGAGGGGAAAGTGTGGCTATGGGATGAAAGGGAAAAAGGAAAAGGGAAGGTGGATGGTGTCTTTCTGGTGAAGAAGGGAAGGATGACTAGAGAGAGGAGGGGGTATATGTGAGAAAGATAAAAAGATAAGAGATGCGTACGAGATGTTAGATTAGAAAAGAAGTGACGGTGCCGTGAAGTGGTACTGTCGAGGGAAGGGAAGAAGAATCAGAAGAGTGGAAAGGTGGGGTGAAGGGGGTGCAAGGGGAAGAGGGGAGATCATTCGGGAGATATCTGATAAGATGGAGAGAGTTTGAAGAGGAAGCTATGAGCTGGATAAGTAAGGTGAAAAGGTAGGGTGAGAGAGTGGGAGACAGCACATGGGAAAAGTATTAGAACGTGTAAAAGTGGAGTGAATGGAGTGGGTACAAAGGTATCAAGGGTGGAAATGAATACAAAGGAAAGCAGATATCAACAGATCCCTTGGTTCTTTCGTGGCTGTTTGATATAGGGAAGGTTATAGCTAACAAAACTATTTTATTAGCTAAAGACAAGGAGAGAAAAGCTAGAAGGTTCCCCCCACCCACCAAGTTCTCCAGTCGAAACAGGCAGGGAATAGTGAGAATGACTCTCATGCATTCTAGAAAAACTGTCAAGGAAAAGTTTCATAGGAAAGAAAGAAAGGAAACCCTATTGTACACTATGTATCTGAAGAGGAAAATGGCATTAAGTAAATAATATATATCGTTGGTGCTCTGCGGCTGTGTTCCTCCAGGTTCTAAAAAAATAAAAATAAAAAAGGTAAGTTCTATATACTACTGAAATGCACGATTCGGGAGCCAACATACTTAGCACCCATGCGATTTTTTAAATTTAGTTCTGTATCACAGCTTATTACATTGGAGGGCAATTTATTGCACATATTTAGAATTCTATTGAAGAAGAAATTTTGCTTCATGTGAGTGGAATCGTTTGTTAGTTCTTATATGACCATTACCTCTAGTATAATTCGATCTATCTACTGTGAAATATTTATCGACTGACATACCACATCCTTCGAATAGTTTGAATGGTTGATCTAAATCTCCTTGTAACCTGCAATTAGTTAAAGAGATTCAGGGTTTACTTCACAATCAAGACATCATCACTGCACTCTCTCATGTTTCTCTATATCTTTTCTGTAATAAAACGACTGGCACCGGACACAGTACTCAATGTGTGTTCATACTGGTTACTTATACAAGGTGTGGATGATACTTTCTGCTTAATTTTCCAATGCATCATCAATGAATCCCAATAGTTTTTTTAGTCTCAATGCACTGCCTGCTTGATAAATCAGTTATTACTAAAATTCCTAAATCTTTTTGATGGCTGACAATACTTAGTTGAATACTGCTCATAGCGTATCTGGATGTTTCGTTTTTACTTTCAATGTTTGGCACTTTGCATTTACTAATCTTATAATCCACTTGTTATGTTAAGACCCAATTAAACATTCGATCACTTTCACTGTGATCTGCTTGCCTCCGTTAAGATGTGTCTGCATTGTTACTAGCTTCAGTATCACCAGCAAATTTGACCATTTTAAAAAATAACTCTTGTTAAATTACACACACACACACACACACACACACACACACACACACACACACACACACACACACACACATATATATATATATATATATATATATATATATATATATATATATATATATATATATATATATATATATACAGTATATATAGATAGATAGATAGATATAGATATAGATCTATCTATCTATCTATAAAATACATAGATAGATAGGTAGATAGGCAGATAGACAGATAAACAGACGGACAGATAGATTGATAGATGGATCGATAGATAGATAGATGTAGATATACAGTAGGAAGAGAGAGAGAGAGAGAGAGAGAGAGAGAGATCCCTCTCTCTCCATCCATCATCCAATCCTACATTGCCCCATAAGGAGCGTAGGAGCCCGGGGCTAGGCAGTTGGTCCAGACATTTAAGATGAGAGTGACCAGCCTCACTCATCCCTGAGTGGCATTACATGAGCAACCAACCCCAATTACCCCTTGGATATAAACCTTCACCGGCTCAATCCGATTGGAGCGAAATAATTACCCTCTAAGCCACCAGTCGCCAAAATTTGGTTATATGGTTACCACCCAGCGTAGTAAATGGTTTCCTGGTGCACAGGAAACCATTTGGCTTGTCACTCAGTGTAGAGTCACCCACAAGCAGAAGGAAGAGGAAAGAATGAAGGAAAGAAAGACAGAAGAGGGAGTCACCCATAGGCAGAAAGACAAGGAAAGAATGAAGAAAAGAAAGACAGAAGAGGATGGAAGGAAAAAGGATGGAGGAAAGGAAAAGGCAGACACCCGACAGCAGCACTACATCGAGTGAGTGGATGGTGAGCGCCCCCACCTACCACAAAAATATATATATATATATATATATATATATATATATATATATATATATATATATATATATATATATATATATATATATATATATATAGTACTCAGTACTAAACCCTGGGACACCTCACTTGTATCATTTTCCAGTCGTATTATTTTCCATTTATATCGACATTATGTTCTGTAAGCTTGCAGTCCTACCGGAACCAGGTTCAAATTCCCGCTGGGGTAGGGAACAGTTTAAGGATTTGAATTTCACTAAATCAGACTTTACTGATCTACCAGAAGACCCGCCGACATGTCGTAATAGTACCCCCGCTAATACCACTACACCAGTCCCGTATGAGACAGCCCTAGGATGTATTCAGTATGGACGGTGGGTGTTAGCGCCGAAGTGGTGATATGAAGAGGTGAATGACATGTAGGAGGACTACTGGGCCTGGATAGTAGGCTGTGAAGCCTATGCCCAGAGTCGGAAACATAAAAAAAAAAAAATGCTTTTTAAAAATCGAGACATAATGTTGACAGATCTTGTCTCATCATATGCTTTGAATATATCTTCGAAGAAATTCAAGAGATTTGTAAGACAAGAGAGATTATCTCAAAAACCATGTTGTGAATCTTTGATGTGATTATTTATTTCTAAGTGCTTAAGAATCTTGTCTCTGATAATAGCTTCCAACAACTTGCAAACCACAGATGTTAAACTTACTGAACAATAATTTCCTGGTAGCAGTTCTTTGCCTTTCTGTATGTGGGGGTTACATTTGCTTGCTTACACTTATGGGGCACTCTGCTACTTCTTAATTTATTGAATGCCACAGCTAACGGCCTTGATATTTCAGTCCTTGCTTCCTTCAGTAAGCGTGGAAATATTTTATCAGGCCCCAGTGTTTTATTCATATTAAGTTTACGAACGGCAAGTCCTGCATCTTTCCTACTAACAGTAATATCTTTAATTATGTTACCCTTCTCTTAAAGTACAGGAAAGGCTGCAAAAACGGAAACTGTAGCTTATGCTGTATGTACAGACGCAGAAAGTGTTGAGAATTTTAGCCATCACCGTTTAATCATCACTATCCTCTCAATCATTGTGACTAGTGGCCCTTTTGTTGGTGCTATTACCTTTCTGGTGTTGCTGGAAAAACCCTTTTGGGTTGGATTTACTGATTCGAGCAACATGAGCTTTAAAGTTTTTCGTACTTTTTTGGTTTATTAAGTTTTTGCTTTTGCTTTATGAAGAAGACCATGATATTTATATGTCACTGTGATTCTTTGTGGCATTATTATTATTTTATTTTTATTTTTTTTTAAGGACCGCATATAGCAAGATGCTCACTTTTTATGGCTATTTTCAACAACGTAGATTAATGTTCACGCAATTATATGCCATGAATCAAAGTCAAGGAGAGGAAATCAAGAAGGGGTGCTGGGGAAGGAAGAGAATAAATGTAAAAATGTAATTTTCAAGGAAGGTGTGAAATGGAGAGGGATATGAGGAGGACAGGAAGAGGAAAGAGGAGAGGAGGATGGTGTGAATATAAGGTGTGAAAGTGTTAGGTTGAAGAGAACGCGGAACGAGGAGGTGGGAAAAAGAGGAAACAGAGTATAAACAGTAAGAGAAAGGGAGTGGAAGAGGAGGGAGCGTGTGAGGTTGAAAGAGGTGTGGTAGAAAAGATGGGACAATATAAAGATGTGGGATAAGGTGTGGGATAAGGAAGTAGAAATGGTAAGAGGTGTGAATGGATTGGGGAAGAAGTTAACCATTAGAAGAAAGGGGGCGGGAGTGAAAAAGAGGGGGAAGAGGGTACGGGAGACGAAGAAGACGGAGGTGAAGAGAAGAAAAGAGAAAGGGAGGGAGTGGGGAGGTTAGGAGGAGAGAAGAGAAGGGGAGAGGACGTGTGGAGGAGGCGGGAGGAGAGGAGAGACAGGAGAGCTAAGGAGTAAAAAAATGAGGAAGGGAGATGGGGAGAACAGTATGGGTAGGATAGGAGAACAGGAGAGGGAAGGAGAAGCGAAAGATAATAGGAGGAGGAGGGACGAAAGGGAGGGGAAGGAGGGAATAGGAAAAACGAGAAGACGATACTAGAGAAGAGGATAGTAGGGGAAGGGAGGATGGAAGACAAGGAAAGGAGAGGAGAAACGATGTGTGGAAAGCTCAAAAGTATGACGATGTGAGACGAGAGGTGGGTACAAAACATTATCTCACAATGGAAAGGAAACAACAACAAGTTAGAAGGCTTTATAGCACCTCTTCCTCTTTCAAATGATTTTACCAATGACACATCAACGTTCAGTTGCATATTATTAATGCCTTACATGTCAATATTAAAGGGAAGTTAACTTCAATTAAACAGCACAGTTACCCACATTATGATAGGATTTACAGTGACAAACAGACCAGGTATCCCACAACTCATTAGCTGAATAAAATCATCTGGCATTAGCTGAAGCTTATTTTATAATGAGAGGGTCAATATCTAAAGTTTCATAATACGAACAAGAAAGAACAACTGGTGAAAGAGATAAGTGGTACAACGATAAGATTATATGGCAACAGAGAAGATAATAAGAAGCCGGATAAGGTTCACGATATCTTGCTTTCTACAGAGGAAGTTGTCAAGCAAGTGAAGGTAAAGTGAGTTGGAAAGGGTTTGTGTGTGTGTGTGTGTGTGTGTGGGTGTGTGGGTGTGTGTGTGTGTGTGTGTGTGTGTGTGCAGAGAGAGAGAGAGAGAGAGAGAGAGATGTGGGGGGTAGATAGTGCAAAATCAGAGTATTTTGTCAAATAACCAAAGAAAAGAAAGTAAACATAAAGAACAGCACAACGATAAGGAGAAATGGAAAGCAGATGCTCCATATTCTGCAGTGAAGGGAATATTAAGGTACATAAATACGTAGATTATTTTTACTGTACAATGATTGATAGGGAGGCTGAAAGACAAATGGTAAAACATGAAATATGTTATTAATTGTTGGAGAAATGTACAAATCTGTAGCAATCTGACTTAATGCATTCGTCCATTAGTACTTCTTCTTCTACATTTACGGCTTTTATTACTTGTATTATGGACCTGGCATTTTCAAAACATGTGAAAAATGTTGTGTCGGACTTGAACACTCATCTCAAAGCCATTTGCGATCTTCCTATTTTTTTGCACTTTCATTACTGCTGTGTCCTCTATAATCAAAGGCCAGCATTACATTCTATTCCTTCATACAGAACTCAAAAGGTCCCAGTATGAGAGGAGGGGAAGACTTAAGTTAGCAAAAACAAATCGCCGAACACAGCACACAATAGCAAATCTTCGTGTACTGGAACTCCTCTGCCGTTTTTTCCTTTCACATCACAGTCATATATGGGAATGGAGTATGTAATAACATCATGTGCTCTCACCACTCTTCGTCCATGAGAGTGTTGCTTCTTTCAGTATGACATAATACTATCCACCGGTCAGTCCAGTCACCGGCGGAGGGTACATAATGCAGCGCTGTAACATCCTTCACTGTGTCTCTAATTATTTGTTTTTGCCGGCTTTACAATCCCTAACACTCTCACAGTTACATAGATAATGACAAGAAAGTAGAAACCAGTATCCAACATTTTTTTAATGAGAAAGAAAATTCCAAATAAAATGAAGGTAAGTGAGTGAGGAAGGCTTTTATCACGAGAAAAGAAGATACTCGCTAAACGGGGTCAGCTTAGGGCGGTTAACCATGCGTGAGAATGAAGCAGAGATTCGCCAGAGATTAAAAGGAAAAAGAAAGCTGAGGCAACGACCATGAAATTGCGTGAGAGAGAGAGAGAGAGAGAGAGAGAGTCATAAAGGTAAGCTAAAAACAAAAAATCAAGTATGGCTGAATTATGGTGTCGGTTGTTTTGATTTGTGAGATGAAAGATGAAGGAAGGACGGAAGTAAAATGAGGAAGACGAAGGACGGAAAGACGGGCATGAAGCGTTGATGGAAGGGAAGGGAAGTACGGAGGGAAGAAGAAAGAGAGGAGACGAAGACCGGTGGATGGGAGGAAGGAATAAGAGAGAAGAAAGAAAAGGATGAAGGGATTTAGAAAGAAAGGAGAGAAGGAGAAGATGCTGGATGGAAAGAACTAAATAGAGGACAAGCGAGAGGAAGAAAGCAGGAAGGAGGGTAATAATTAAGGTAGGAGAAATAGACGATTCTGACTGAAAAGAACGAGCTGGAGGGTTGACAGGTGAGGGAAAGGAGGAAAGGAAGAAGGAATGAAGGGAGCAAGAAGTGGATGAGGGACAGCGAAAAGGATGGTGAGAGTTGAATAAAGAGGATAGGAGAAAGAGGAAAGGAGTGGAGAGGAATGGGAAACTTTGAGAGGGATGGGGAAGAAGGAAGAGAAAAGGTAATGACAGTCTATCAATGCTGCACAGGTGTCCATCACCTATTTTCGTTACGGTTTGGTGTGTACCGAGTGGTAGGAGGAGGAATCCTTCCTACTTGGACTGCCGTTATAATCATTCATTACTAGACGTCCTTCTGTAGTTAAATATAATCGAATGGTGGCAGCAAAAAATTATACATTCATTGCTAGAGGTCCTTACCAAGCAGAATATACAGTAACTGTCTGGTAGCAGCAATAAATGAATGAATGAATGAATCAATCAACCAGTAATACTATCAATTAAATGATTAAATAAATCAACAGAAATAAGACACAGTGATATTCATAATTGTTAACAAATCTTATAACAAATATAAAC
The DNA here is from genome assembly GCF_032717465.1 of Coenobita brevimanus. Taxonomy (NCBI): domain Eukaryota; kingdom Metazoa; phylum Arthropoda; class Malacostraca; order Decapoda; family Coenobitidae; genus Coenobita; species Coenobita brevimanus. The sequence goes on along the minus strand of NC_137056.1, from coordinate 27,816,962 downwards.
ATTCTTCCGATTCTGCTGTTGATGATGATGGTGATATGAATCATAACATTATTAAGGAAAGCTTTAAAAATAAATACTCCTACAACAACATCGTCATAAAGTCAGTGTTATTATTAACTGCTATTATAATAATAACCAAAATAAAGGCAACAAATGAACAACAACAACAATAACTAGAACTTTATAACTGTCCTTTCGGACAGTCACTAGACTCCACCTACTGTTTCTTATTGTGACATTGACCCCATTGGGGAGGTTTCGATTTTTTTCTACCAGCAATGGTCCATGCCAGAACACATAACCTGGGCTTTTCAGATTCCTAGCGCAGTTTCCTGTTCTCCAGGAATCGTTGCGAGACTCTGAGGCCGGAATAATACTAACTATTCTTCACCTACTACATAGGTGGAGACTGTTTTTTTTGCTGGTATTAATGTTATTCTCGTCTCAGAGTCTCGCAACGATTCCAGGGAACCAAAATTGTGCAGGGAATCTGAAGGGCCCAGGTTATGTTTCCTGGCATGGGCCATTGCTGATAGGAAAAAATATCCAAATCTCCCAAGTGGGGTCAAAATCATTGTAAGAAACAAAAGCAGACACATGCATTCTTCGACACCTTTGTCTTCAGATCCCTTGTTGGTGTTACAAAAGTTACCTTACGGTCCTAAGATCTTGTTTATATTACACATGCCATATATACAATATTGCAAAGCTTCCTTATTGAAGCTACATGATAAGAATTGGTAACTAATTAGTCTCCACCTATTACACAGATGGAGACCAGTGTTATTGCTTGTATTATTATTATTATTATTTTTTCCGGCATCAGAGTCTCACGACGATTCCAAGAGAACCAAAGGCTGTGGAAGGAATACCAAGGGCCCAGGTTATGTGTTCCTGCGTGGATCAGTGCTGATAGAAAAAAAAATCCAAATCTTTTATGTGCATTGGCAGAAAAAGTCATGTCAGTATTATGACTGAATAAGTTGGTCATCTATACCAGAGTATTCAACGAGACCTGAGCAAGTAATCTGAAAATTAAACTTGGGGGACCAATTCCTGAGAGCTCATTTCGTTTTATTTAAAAGAAAAAATTTCCCAAATGGGATCAAGGTCATTGTAAGAAACAGTATGCGGAGACTTGTGACTGTCCACAGGACAGTTACGTAGTTCTAGTTGTTAGTCTCAACCTACTAGATAGGTGGAGAATATTGATTTCTCAGGTAATATTATTTTTTCTTAACTAAGAGTCTCGCAATGATTCCAGGAGAACCGAAGACTGCACAAAGAATCTGACGGGCCCAGGTTATGTGTCCTGGCATGGGCCATTGCTCATAGAAAAAAATTCAAATCTCGCAAATGGGGTAAGGGTCATAATAAGAAACTGTAGCAGATACATGCATTCTCTGACATCTTTCTCATATCTTTTTGATATTACACAAGAAGTTACCTTAGGTCTTCAGATCTTGTTTATATTACACATATTTTCGCACATGGCGAAGCTTCCTTATTGTCACTACACATTAATAATATGTAACTAATTGTTATTAGTCCAGCATCAGAGTCTTCCAACAATTCCAGAACTGGAGACTGGGCAAGGAATCTGAAGGTGTCAGGTGATGTGTCCTGAAATGGACCAATGTTAATGTAAAAAAAAAAAAAAAAAAAAAAAATCCATATCTCCCCAGTGGGGTCAAGGTCACTATGAAACAGTAGAAGAGTAGTGAATGTCAGTAAGACAATAGTACGTTTATATTCTGGCTTCAGAGTCTCGTGACGATACCAGGAGAACTGGAGACTGCGCAAGACATCCGAAGGGACCAGTTTATGTGTCCAAGCATGGGCCATTGTTGATAGAAAAACAAAAAATCCAAATATCCCTAATGGCATCAGGTTCACTGTAAGAAGTGTTAAATTTCGGTTTCAGTTTCGCGACATTTCCAGAAGAACCGGAGACTGGGGAAGAATCTAAAGGCCCCATGTTATATGTCCAGGGATGGGTCATTGCTGATGGAAAAATATCCAAATCTGCCAAATGAAATCCAGGTAATCACAAGCAATATAAAATTTTAATTACCATTAGTCACGGACTGTCCCCAGGATATTTGCTGAGTTCTAGTTTCTTATTCCAATTGAGTAGCCCAGTACGGAGGCTTTGCCAAATGCAATAAAAGGCATGTATAACATAAACAAGGTCTGAAGACCCTTCTTGTGTACATCAACAAAGAATCTGAAGACAAGAGGTCGAAGAACGCATGTGTCTCAACGGTTTCTTAGAATGACCTTGGCCCCATTAGAGAGGTTTAGATTTTTTTCCTACCAGCAATGGCCCATGCCAGGACACATAACCGGGGCCCTTTAGATTCCTTGTGCAGTCCCTAGTTCTCCTGGAATCATTGTGAGTCTCTGAGGCATGAATAATAATTATACCGGTAAAATCAAAAGTTTCCACCTACATATCTGGTGTATTATTGTGTAGCCACAATCGGGATGCTTTGCTATGAGGTATGCATAATATAAACAAGATCTGAAGACCCTAAGGTAACTTCTTGTGTAGGCCTATCATCATCAAGGGATCTAATGTCGAAGAATGCATGTGTATGTTGTTGTTTCTTACAATCACCTTGACCCCATTGGGAAGATTTGGATAACATTTTATTTTTACCAACAATGGTCCGACTCACACTTAAATTTGGGCCCTTCAGATACCTTACAGTCTCAGGTTCTCCTGGAATCGTTGTGAGACTCTGAGGCGAGAATAAAATTAAATCCGACGAAAACAATAGTCTCCACCTATGTACTATATGGAGACTAACTAGAATTTTGTCCTATGGACAATCACTAGTCTCCATCTACTGTTTCTTACAGTGACCGTCTCCCCACTGGGGAGTTTTGGATTTTTTTTACTGTCAGCAATGGTGCATGCCAGGACACAACCTGGGCCCTTCAGATTGCTTGCACCGTCTCCGGTTCTCCACAAAACGTCACGAGTCTAAGAGGCCGGAATAATACTAACTAATTAGTCTCCACCTACAGTATTTTTTTCTTTTATGTTAATATTACTGCTCTTGCCTCAGAGTCTCACAACGATTTCACTAGAACCAGAGACTGCAGAAGGAAGCTGAAGGGTCCAGGTTATGTGTCCCGGAATGGGCCATTGCTGACAAAAAACTCCAAATCTCCCAAGTTGGGTCATGGTCACTCTAAGAAACAGTGGCAGACACATGCACTCTTCAACACCTTTGTCTTCAATACCTCATTGATGTTACACAAGAAGTTACCTTAGGGTCTTCAGACCTTATGTATATTAAATATACATTATATACCACATGGAGACTCTTACTTTTTGTGGTTATGTCATAGGATTAGGTGACTAACCTATTATTATTCCAATCTCAGAGGTCTTGCGACGATTCATGAAGAACCAGACACTGTGCAAGGAATCTGAAGGGGTCAGGTTATGTGTCCTGGCATTGACCATTGATGATAGAAAAAAAAAATCCAAATTTCCCCAATGAGGTCAAGGCCATTGTAAGAAACAGTAGCAGATACATGCATTCTTCAACACCTTTGCCTTCAGATCCCCTGTTGATGTTACACAAGAAGTTACCTTAGGGTCTTCAGATCTTTTTTTATACACTCATACTTTATATACCCTTTTTTTTTTTTTTTTTTTTTTTTAACAGAACGGAGGAAGGAAAAACAAATGGGAAAAAAAAAAATAATCCATACACCAGATTACTGGTGTCCTCTGTTCATAAAATATCTGCAACAGCTAGACTTGAATAGTTGTAGGTTGAAATTTGGAGGAAAACAACTCTGGGGAAGCGAGTTCCAGAGAGATGCAGTTCGGGGAATGAAAGAATTCTGATAGGCAGAAGCTCTGCAATATGGTTGAGTGACATTCCAGTCATGAGCGCTACCAGATGCCCATGTAGCACGAGGGAAGGCATGGAGAGGTGGCACCATGGACGCAACTTCGTCTGAGCATTTGCCAAAAAAATATCTGTAAAATAATGCAAGGGAGGCAACATTCCTTCTTACTTGCAGGGGAGGTAGTTTATATGTAATGGCAGGGTTGTTAATGATTCTAACAGCTTTATTCTGAATTTTGTCTAGTTGTCTTAATGCAACCTCTCCACAACCATTCCACAAGGGTGAGCAATATTCAAGCTGAGAGCGCACATGACTCTTATAAATTATAGCTAACTGCTCATTGGCGAAGAAGTTACGGACTCTGTACAATAATCCAAGTTTCTTTGAGGTGGCCTTAGCAAGTGATCTGACATGAGAGGTCCAGCTGAGGGCACTGTTAAGTGAGACACCAAGAATTTCAATACTTTTGGAGATGGGAATATTAGCAGCACTGAAGGTAATGTACGAATCTGGTAATATCTGTCTATTAGTAAACTGTATATATTTAGTTTTACTAGCATTAAAAGAGACAAGGTTGTTTTGTCCCTATTCACTGATTGTAGATAGAACTTGATTTATGGAGATGGCTGTACTGAGTTGAGAGGTAGAGATATTAGACTTTGTAAATGGATGTCTCAGTGTGAATGAACTATGTAGTGTTGAGTCATCTGCACATGAGTGAATGGGATTATGAGTGACAGATAAGAGATCATTAATATGAACCAGAAATAGGGTTGGCGCCAGAACTGATCCCTGCGGCACGCCGGCGTTAATTGAGTGGAAACTCGAATATACATCGTCTACTTTTACTCTTATTTTCCTGTCACTAAGATAAGAAGAAATCAAAGGAACAAAAGACGTTAGTCCATAGCAAGGGAGTTTGGACAGCAGGGAACGGTGCCATACTCTGTTAAAAGTTTTAGAGATATCAAGAGCTACTGCATGAGTTTCTCCAAAAAGATCAATTGATTGATGGATGGTATGAGTTAAGAGATTAAGTATGTCAATGGTGGATCTTTCGCGGCGAAAACCATATTGTCCATCACTAATTAAGTTGTTGGATTCAAGATGTTTAACAATATGCTTATTAATTAAAGTTTCAAATACCTTACCAAGAGAAGATGTGACAGCTATTGGTCTGTAATTGGAGGGGTCAGACGAACTTCCTTTCTTCGGAACTGGGTGGATATTGGCTTCTTTCCATGAATTTGGGAATAAAGAAGTACGTATGCATAGTCTGAATAATTTAGCTAGGACAGAGGCAAGTTCAGGGGAACACTTTTTCAAAACAATTGGCGGAATTCCATCTGGGCCTGAAGCTTCGTTGGTAGGTAAATTGTCTAGGATGGATTTTACGAATCTTGTCTGTATTTTAATTGGAGCAATTTCGGGAGAATCAAGTTCCAGTACTGAGACATTCTGGCTGGTATCATCTATGGTAGAGTTTCTTGCAAAGGTACTAGCAAAGATATCTGCTTTCCCACGTGGGTCATTTGTAATATTGCCATCTGAAGATTTTAGTGGGGGAATGGAAGAAGACTTGTTAAAGTTATTATTGAAAGAATTAACAGTTGACCAGAATATTCCATTGTCATTAGGGTTGTTAAATAGTTTTGATGCTTGCTTTTGAAGAAAGTTTGATTTAGATAGATTTAATACAGCTTTTGCATGATTTCCAGCAATTTCAAATTGGGAGACTGATTCAGATGTTTTTGATTTTAAGTAAGAGTTATATGCTAATGACTTTTGGGCTGCTGCTCTGGCACAATTGCCATCAAACCACTTTGGAGAGCTTGATCTTTTAGTGAATTGTTGACTTGGTATGAATAAATCCATACCAGCTACTATTAAGTCGCAAAGCTTCCAAATTGTGGCTATATAATAAGAAGAAGTAACAAATTAGTATTATTATTCCAACCTCAGAGTCTCGCAATGATTCCAGGAGAACAAGAGGCTGTGGAAGGAATCTGAAAGGGCAAGGCTATGTGTCCTGCCACTGGGCCATTGCTGACAAAAATTTAAAAATCCAAATCCCTTATGTGTAGTGGCAGAAAGAGTCATATCAGTATTATGAGTGATCTAGATAAGGTCATCATGTCTCCTGGAGATTTCAACTGAACCTGAGCAAGTAATCCGAAAAGGAAACTTGGCGGACTGATTCCTGAGAGTTTACTTCGTTTTTTTTTTTTTTTTTTTTTTTAATCCAAGTCTTCGCAATGGGGTCAAGGTCACTGTAAGAAACAGTAGATGGAGGCTAGCAACTGTCCACAGGACAGTTATAGAGTTCTAGTTATTTGTCTCCACCTATGTGGCAGGAGAAGCTATTGTTTTTGCTAGTATTATTTTTATTATTCTCACATCATAGTCTCCCTACGATTCCAGGAGAAACAGAGACTGCACAAAGAGTCTGAAGGGCCCAGGTTATGTGTCCCTGTATGGCCCATTTCTGATAAAAAAAAAAAAAATCCAAATCTCACCAATGCAGTCAGGTCATTCTAAGGAACAGTAACAGAGTTCCTTGACACCTTTGTCAGATCCCTTATTGTTATATAATAAGTTACCTTAGGGTCTTCAGATCATGTTTATATTATACCTACCTTACCACAAGGTGAAGCTTCCTTATTGTAGCTACACAATAAAAATATGCAACCATTTATTATTATTCCAGCCTTAGAGTCTCCTGACGATTCCAGAACTGGAGACTGCACAAGGAATCCAAAGGGCACAGGTTATGTGTCCTGGCATGGACCATTGCTGATAGGAAAAAAAATTCAACTCTCCCCAATGGGGTCAAGGTCATTAAGAAACAGTAGGTGGGGGCTAGTAACTGTCCATAGAACAGTTACACAGTTCTAGTTATTATTCTGGCCTCTGAATCTCGCGATAATTCCAGGAGAACTTGAGACTGCATAAGAAATCTGAAGGGCCCAGGTTAGGTTTCCTGGCATGGGTCACTGCTGATAGAAAAAATCAAAATCTCTCCTATGAGGTCAAGGTCATTGTAAGAAATATGAAATTTTGTGTTCAAAGTCTCACAACGTTTCCAGTAAAACTGGAGAAAGGGCAAGAAATCTGAAGGTTCAAGATTATGTGTCTTGTGATAGGCCGTTACTGATAGTAAACATTCCAAATCTGCCAAATAACGTCAAGGTCAATGCAAGAAAAATTTAGTGACGGTTAATCAAGGACCTCCATCCAGAACAGTGGGTGGAGACTGTCACGGGGTTTTTAAAATATTTCAGTAATTTTGATATAATTGTTTTAAATATTATTTAAATTGATAATATTCAATAATATTGAAGAGCAGAGACAATGGTTGTCTTGCTACATCAAGCAACGATTACTTTACGTTGGCTTAGCACGATTCTCTGAGAACGAGAATTTATAAACTTCCTCAACAGTACACAGCAGAGACTAATTACTCACAATTGCTGAATTACTGTACTGTTAGCCTCTGGAGAAAGTTACATCACCCCTGACAATAAATAACTAATACTAATAATAATAACATCAGGTTCTTGCTGATGCATTAACTCCTGGCACAACGGATTTTAAGTTAATACAAGACTGGTCTAAGTACCAGATATGAATAGTAAAACGTTTATGCAAGCTAGGAGCTATATGGGAAATAAGCTTAATTATGGAGAAATGAAACAAGATTTACTCTACATTAAGCTCAAGAAATAGAACTGTTAAATTTATTAATTACAAAAATAAATTTAACATTACATTTCAAATCAAATCAATGAGACGCACTCGCTCACTCACACAGAAGCTAAATACTTACGCCTAGGAAAAAAACACCTTAACTAAACTCTTAAAACTACAAAATACACAAAAGAAATACCAGTCGATGAATGCTATGTATCACCACTAAGGTGGGAGGACTGGATTAACTGTCTAGTGGAGCTTGGGGTGCTAGCTGACCTCTCCACTTCTGAGCACAGAACCTTTCTCCGCCACAGCAAACACAAGACTGAATTCAAATACATTGAATGGGCAGGACGCAAGGCGTGGCTAACGGTTGAGGGAAGCAGAGGCAAACGATAAAGAAATAATTGTATCGCTCAGTAGCGCACTTAGTGACGTGCATTAAATCGGTCACTTTTTGAAAACGGTGACGAATTATTTGAAAAGTATACCCCGAAATGGAGAGAGAAACGGTTAACTGAGCGATACACAGTGAGTTTTCCACTATTAGTTCGTGGCTTCTCACAAAAGGAAATGTCGCGAATTGATTCGTGACATTACGCCCCATGAAAATTAAATCTTTCTTCCTTCAGAAGAAAGATTTCAATATACATACATATAAATCCTAACTCAGTCACACAAGATTCACACTGTGGTGTGTGTGCTATCCTGCTACAGGAGAAAATCGCAGTCGCCAGTGAGTGAAAAAACCTCGTATTTACGTTAATAGAAGCAAGCTTGAGGGAAAAACTCCGTGACGACGGTGAAAATCCTGTACTCAGGTCAAACTGAGCGAAAAGTCGCTACATTTACACTGACAACTAATTGTTGTGTAGTGTGATGTATGTAATACACAGTGTAGGTGTGACAGTTGCAGTGTAACTGTACCTACGTGTAAAATGACACAGTAAATAATATATGGCGATGACGAAGGCAGAGGAGAAGAGGTGGCAGCGTGCGGCAGACGATCGGCTGGCCCGCACAGCAAAACTGCTACACCCATTGCTGAACCTGCAAAACCAATTGAGGTGGAGCATCAAAAGTGTCAATGGGACAAAATTCTTATTATGTTACAATTACTCTCTCTGGCTAGCAGTCAGTACATGCTATGAAAAGTACGCTCGAGGTCGCCATTAATTTTAGCACACGATTATGGTCGGCAAGTTGAGAATCCCTGTGCAAACTCGGGTCTTCCATAGCCTCGAACTGCACACGGGTCCTCAACCTGTGCCTCAACCTACAGTACTTATATTAATATCGGGAAGCTGAGAATCCTATGCAAACTTGGGTCTTCCATAGCCTCAAGTCGCCTCTGCGGAGTTCTCTCTCGAACTTCCCCCTTAACCTACAGTACTTCTATTAGTACCGGGAAGCTGAGAATCCTTATGCAAACTTGGGTCTTCCATAGCCTCAAGTCGCCTCTGCGGAGTTCTCTCTCGAACTTCCCCCTTAACCTACAGTACTTCTATTAGTACCGGGAAGCTGAGAATCCTTATGCAAACTTGGGTCTTCCATAGCCTCAAGTCGCCTCTGCGGAGTTCTCTCTCGAACTTCCCCCTTAACCTACAATACTTATATTAGTATCGGGAAGCTGAGAATCCTTATGCAAACTTGGGTCTTCCATAGCCTCAAGTCGCCACTGCGGAGTTCTCTCTCGAACTTCCCCCTTAACCTACAGTACAATACTTATATTAGTACCGGAAAGCTGAGAATCCTTGTGCAAACTTGGGTCTTCCATAGCCTCAAGTCGCCTCTCAACTTCCCCCTTAACTTAAGGTACATAATATGCATGTACAGGCCCTGGACATACTGTGTCCTGTGGGGCCAATGGGCGAGACATCAGGTCTGCACCCACTTCACCACTACCCTGTCTCTCAACTGACTCAGAGATTACAGGTGTGGTTATGAACGGCACAGGAAGGACATGTCCCTGATCAGTGGTGATACTTTGGCACACACTACAGGAACGGACAAAACTATCTATGTCCCGTCCCATCCCTGGCCAGAAAAAGTCAGCTCGGATATGGCCCTGGGTCTTCCTTTTGCCCATGTGACCTCCTGAGGCTGAACAATGACCCCATTCTAACACTGCTTGGCGGTACTTGGCGGGGACGACAAACTGCAGTCGAACCTCGCCCTCGGGTGTTCGTGACTCACGGTAGAGCCGTCCTTGTTTGCGAAGGAACTTGGCTCGACCTCCCCGTGAATACTTAATCACTAGACCCTTTTGTTTATTCCGCACGGCAGCAAGTGTCGGGTCAGAATGTTGTTCTTGTACAACAAGTTGACTGCACATCAGATCTTGCGGCGATTCAATGATCACTGGGGTGACACAGTCTGGAGCCTCAGTCATGGCTCGTGTCACCGCAGCAGCCGAAGTCTGAGTAGCGCCATCGGAGCAACTATCCTTGACTCCATTAATATTGCCTACTATTAAGTCAAATAGAGGCTCTGGCATGACAACTGCAAGTGTCATACCAGTATAAAATGGAGATGCCACCTGGATACATGCCTCAGGGAACAATCTCACTGATCCATCAATAAGCTTTGCATGGATCTGTCGACCTGTATACTGCTCAGGCCGAACTAAACTCTGCTTAACAGAGCAACCTGAGGAACCATTGTCTCTCAGGACCTTCACAGGAGTGTCTCCCACAAACCCTGGCTGAACAAGGAAGGTACTGTCACCTGTGGGAGGACCTGTGGAGGAAGCAGCTAGCCACTCATGAGGCTGCTGAACTGATGCGGCGAACATTGTGCCTTGTGGATTATATTGGGAAGATGGAACATTGGCCATCTTTGGAGGGGAGTTCACTGTCACTGTGGGACTAGTGAACTGTGGGGAAGTACCCACACTGGTAGGGACGTGACCACCAGGCTGCTGCTGAGGAATGAAGGCTGCATTTGCTTCCTGCCTCTTTTGAGCTGGTGGTGAAAAAGTTTGTCCCGACGGTCGGTTGCGTGGCTGATACTGCTGCTGGTTGGGGTGCTTGTTGTACCGCTTCCACTCAGGTTTCTGAGTGTTTTGCCCCTGGTCCTTCCACTGCGGTTTTGGACCTTGGCCATTATTCTGAGAACGGCCTTGGTGCTGGGATTCAGTCTGAGACGGCTTCCCAGACTTAGCAGTATCTTTTCTGCTCCAGGTGTTTTGCTTACGAGCTTGATACCCGTATGCAGTAAAGAATGCGTCAGCCTTCTCTGCCATTTGGCTGGCATCTTTCACCTGGCAGATCTTAAGCTGTGCTATGAGCTCAGCAGGCCACGACCTCTCTAGCTGTGTACGCAGCATAAGGTCAATTATCCCCTCACGCGTGGAAGGAGTTTCATCTTTCTCCATCCACTCATTTAAGTAAGCTGTGAGACGATCAAGGAACTGAACAGCTGTCTCCTTGTCTTGGAGACGAGCTCGCATGAACTGAACTTTGGCGTCGTCTACTGTGAGACCATACGCCTTAATGAGTGCAGCTTTCATCATCTCATATGTGAGATTGTCTCCACGAATTCTGTGGAGAATATCGAGGGCAGGGCCCTCAAATAAACTAAGAAATTGGATCCGCTTAGCTGCCTCATCCAGTTGATACATGTCTGCCATGTCCTCAAAACGAGCTATGTACGGCTCGATTCGCTCGCTTTCCTTATATGAAGGAAGCTTGATGCGTGGGGTCGCCAGGACATGTGCAGGGAGAACGCTCGTGGAGCTTTGACCAACTGCAGCAGACGTGTCTGAAGCCAAGGAATCTCGCTTGAGCTTCAGCACTTCAAGTTCATGTTTTTCTCGTGCTTCTCGCTCGGCACGTTCGTGTTCTCGTTCTTTGTCTCGCTGTTCACGCTCGTATTCGCGCTGTTCTCGCTCGTATTCGCGCTGTTCTCGCTCGCATTCGCGCTGAATCTTACGCTCTTCACGGGCATCATTCTCGCGCTGCTGTTCCTGATTATGCCGTGAGAGTATATACTCTTTAATTTCGGTTGGGTCCGAAAGACCCATATCTTTGGCTTCCTGTAAAAATACAGTAGTAGCCATGGCTCTAATTTATTAAGCAAACCGAAATTGAGTACTGACTGCTTAGCGACGAATACTAATAAACAAAAGTAAAGAGTACAGACACAAGCTAGTGGTGACCAGTCTTATCCAGTTAACTGGCAAAGAATAAATCAAAAATGTAAATGACTGGGAAGACTCAATAATAAACAGAATGGTACGGCGACTTCCCAGGAGCGAATAAAATCGTCTGGCGTTACCAAGAATAAACTAGAGTTAAGTACTCTATGGATTGATAAAGCAAAATTCACTTGCTAAATTAAGGGTAAACACCAGTAAGCTTGTGCCTATAAACTTTAATGATAAATACCTAAATATGAATGAGTGAGCACTATCTCGTGAATAGCTTTAGAGCTAGGAGTTAATATCCTGGAATGAGGTCGCCAATTGTCACGGGGTTTTTAAAATATTTCAGTAATTTTGATATAATTGTTTTAAATATTATTTAAATTGATAATATTCAATAATATTGAAGAGCAGAGACAATGGTTGTCTTGCTACATCAAGCAACGATTACTTTACGTTGGCTTAGCACGATTCTCTGAGAACGAGAATTTATAAACTTCCTCAACAGTACACAGCAGAGACTAATTACTCACAATTGCTGAATTACTGTACTGTTAGCCTCTGGAGAAAGTTACATCACCCCTGACAATAAATAACTAATACTAATAATAATAACATCAGGTTCTTGCTGATGCATTAACTCCTGGCACAACGGATTTTAAGTTAATACAAGACTGGTCTAAGTACCAGATATGAATAGTAAAACGTTTATGCAAGCTAGGAGCTATATGGGAAATAAGCTTAATTATGGAGAAATGAAACAAGATTTACTCTACATTAAGCTCAAGAAATAGAACTGTTAAATTTATTAATTACAAAAATAAATTTAACATTACATTTCAAATCAAATCAATGAGGCACTTGCTAAGCTCACTCACACAGAAGCTAAATACTTACGCCTAGGAAAAAAACACCTTAACTAAACTCTTAAAACTACAAAATACACAAAAGAAATACCAGTCGATGAATGCTATGTATCACCACTAAGGTGGGAGGACTGGATTAACTGTCTAGTGGAGCTTGGGGTGCTAGCTGACCTCTCCACTTCTGAGCACAGAACCTTTCTCCGCCACAGCAAACACAAGACTGAATTCAAATACATTGAATGGGCAGGACGCAAGGCGTGGCTAACGGTTGAGGGAAGCAGAGGCAAACGATAAAGAAATAATTGTATCGCTCAGTAGCGCACTTAGTGACGTGCATTAAATCGGTCACTTTTTGAAAACGGTGACGAATTATTTGAAAAGTATACCCCGAAATGGAGAGAGAAACGGTTAACTGAGCGATACACAGTGAGTTTTCCACTATTAGTTCGTGGCTTCTCACAAAAAGGAAATGTCGCGAATTGATTCGTGACAGAGACTAGTCACTGTCTCCAGAACAGTCACAGAGTTTCAGTTGTTTATTCTTACTGTCTAGCCACAATAAGGATGCTTCACCATTTGGTATATAAGGTATGTATAATATACACAAGATCTTAAGATCCTTAGGTAACTTCTTGTTTAACATCAACAAAGGATCTGAAGACAAAGGTGTTGAAGAATGCATGTGTCTACTACTGTTTCTTACAATGACCTGAACTCCATCAGGGAGATTTGGATTTTTTTTTTCTATCAGCAATGGCCCAGGCTAGGACACATAACCTGGGCCCATCAGTTTGCTTGTGGAATTTCCAGTTCTCCTGGAATCGTTGTAAGACTCTGAGGCAAAAATAATAATAATATCAGCAAAAACAATAGCCTCCACCTACACAGTTCTGTAACTGACCTACAGACAACCAGTAATCTCCACCTACTGTTTTTTACAGTGACTTTCTTCCCATTGGGGAGATTTGGATTTTTTTTAAAATCAGCAATGGGAAACTTGCCGTAAGGATACAAAGATTGTAAGACTCTGAGGCAAAAATAATAATAATATCAGCAAAAACAATAGCCTCCACCTACACAGTTCTGTAACTGACCTACAGACAACCAGTAATCTCCACCTACTGTTTTTTACAGTGACTTTCTTCCCATTGGGGAGATTTGGATTTTTTTTTAAATCAGCAATGGGAAACTTGCCGTAAGGATACAAAGATCTACTTAGTCTCACTCTGAACTCTACCTAGGTCTAGTTAGGGTCTCCATGATCACCTCAGGTTGTGTAGGCGTGGTGACTGTTTTGGACCTGCTCAAAACCATCGCACTGAGGTCGCCGAGGCGTCAGCTCGCAGTAGGCCCGCACTAGGGTTGCCCTTGCATCTTGCTGCCATCTACCTGATTGCAGTAAACTCTACTTAAATTCTACCTAGGGTCACACAGATCTCACCTCTGCAACCCTAGTTTAAGTAGAGTTTACTACATTCAGGTAGATGCCACTACGAGCCTAAGCAGACTTTTTTGCATCCTCACTGCATCACTACTGCGAGTTAAGGGCTTGTTCTTGAACATAGGATGACCCCAGGGCGTTGCCACGGCGACCATTGCCTTCTTACTACGACCGTAGTGCGTCTGCAGTGCATTCCTATTGCAACCTCACTTTGACACACGTACATTTGGTATAAGTACAGCATCAGCATCCACACATCATCATTTTCCAGCTCCCCTTCACCATGGCTGCAGAAAGACAGATTTTGTTAATTGTACAGAAATTAGCACATATCCAGGCACAGCAAGCAGCGAATGACATGGCACTTCTCAACTATATGAGAAGGAGAAGGAGGATGAGAAGAAGGCCAAGGAGATGCTGGGTCAGGCCATGGTCAGGTGTTGAGAGAAGACTTCAGTTTGGCCAGTATTATCAGCTAATGCCTGAGCTGTGAAGATGCTGCTTCCGTCTTCAACTTCCTGAGAATACCACTAGAGATGGATGATGAGGTAGTTGCCAGAGTTGGTCCTAGATGCACCAAACAGGACACCAGATATAGGAAGGCTATCAAACCTAGGATGAAGATTGCCATAACTACCGGTATGTGCCATCTAGCATCCGGTGACAAGTACGCCAGTATGAAATTTGACTTCAGAGTGCCTCATAACACCATATGTCCTAGTACGAGAAGTCTGCCAGGCCATAGTAGATGAGTACAAGAATGAAGTCATCAGTTGTCCAACCTCCCCTGAAGAATGGTGCCCCAGCACTGAAGTGGCTCTGAAGGAGGGGAACTGGGAGAGGGTCCCGTGCCCCTGCCTCTGCATGCTGGAGCATTCCCCTGTGCCTTCTTTGTCTGCTTCCCCATCGTGAAGTTGAAAACGTGATCAGAAAAACAACTGAAGTTGAAATTACGAGCTCTGCAAAACACCTCTATATTTATGCTTGCTGCCAGCTGCTGACATCTCACTGTGCACGTGCTAAGGATGGACCAGGGATGCAGTGAGGTCGACTTGTTCACCTGGAGTTCGCACAGATCTACTTGGACTCGCACTGAACTCTACCTACAGGTCGAGACATGGATACATGGGTCGCCGTAAGGACGCCCTAGGATAGACTAGATCACAATAACCTCTTATTGAACTCTACTTAGGTTTAATATTTTCAGAAATATGGACTTTTTTTGGAGACCTCACTGTGATCTAACCACTTTTTTTTTTTTTTTTTTTACTTTTCAGGTCGCTGTGGCTTCGCAGCTCTGGTGTGACAGAGGTTTTAGAAATTGGTCCAGCACTTTTCATTTCATCTACTGTCCTTCAGACAATCGCTAATCTCCTGCTACAGTTTCTTCCATTAATTTTCTTGCCATTGTAGAGATTCGATTTTTTTTTCCCTACTAGCAGCGGCCAATGCCAGGACACATAGCCTGGGTCCTTCAGATTCTTTGCACAATGTCTGGTTCTCTTGGAATCATTGTGAGACTCTGAGACAGGAATAATAAATACCAATGGAAACAATAGTCTCCTCCTATGTAGTAGGTGGAGACTAATAACAACAATGAAACACAGTGTTGCTCTCTAATCTTCCGCCATGTATTGCACAGGGACTGACCATACAATCCCCTTGACCTTGCTGACCTATTCATTTCATCGTCCCTTCAAAATCCATCTAGGGGTTCAT
The DNA here is from genome assembly GCF_032717465.1 of Coenobita brevimanus. Classification (NCBI taxonomy): domain Eukaryota; kingdom Metazoa; phylum Arthropoda; class Malacostraca; order Decapoda; family Coenobitidae; genus Coenobita; species Coenobita brevimanus. The sequence continues at coordinate 27,801,229 of NC_137056.1, read as the reverse complement.
GAGATATCACGCCCACAAGGATAAATTAAATCGACCCCACATGACCTTAACCTTTAACCCCTTGGCCTTGTTACCTACTGAAGTCATCATCGATTCATACTCTATCACTGACAAAAGTTTTTTCGAAATCCGTCGAGGGGTTCGAGAGATATTGAGCCCACTAAGATAACCTAATTCGACCCATGTGACCTTGACTTTTGATCCCTTGACCTAGCTAACGTAATCAGCTCATCATTTCGTCATAGTGCATCAAAGACAAAAGTATTCTATGGTGCTCTGAAGATTTCGTGACACCTCTTTCTCTGTTTCTTCTCCTGCAAATTTATGCATCAACTTTCTCTTTGTTGTTGTTAATGGAAACTACATCGACATTTAAACGCCATAATTAGCATACAGATAAAGGTTTACATAAAATATGCAATACATATCGTCAAGGGAAATGTACTACGAATCTTCCTATAATATTTAGAATACGGCCAGTATACAGCTTTATAGAGCAACTATAGTGATAACTTATTTGAAGACAAGTCTTAACTTTGCATTGGCTGCGAGACAACAATCAGCCGTGGGCCAGTAAAATTACTCAGGCCTGAAATGAACTGCCTGAAAGACGCAGTCTGCAACATAAAATGTGAGTGTGAGGGGATGGAGAGTTCGAGATAAGGAAAACCATTTTACCTGCACACCATGAACTATTTTGTCTTAAACCCTTCTGTCCAGTGTGCATTTTATGCTTTAATATTACAGTCACCAGATGATACGATAAACAATTGTTTTGGAGAGATATTTTAAAGTGGGGAGGTTAAATGTAGCTAAAATTAATACCCTTACATGTCTCATAAATGGAACAAAATCGAATAGGGTGCCAAGATAAAGGCACCAAATTGTGTAACAGGAATAATGTTGCTAAAAATATGAAGGAATATTATCTGTAGCAAAACATTCAGGAACAAAAACGTATGCAGACAGTCATTAAAAAAAAAAAAAAAAAAAAAATTGTGTGCATCGGCTACAATATGTTCAAGTTGACATTCCCCAGTGGCCATGACTTTTGACCTATTGTTCTTAAAAACAAAAACAATAAGTTTACCTTTTGGGTGATTCTCAACTCATACACCAGGTTTCATCCAAATTAGAAACTGTTTTAGTTATTTTGCTAACAAATACACGGCCCGAAATTTGACCTTACCCTGTGGCCTTGACCTGTGACTGTTCTTAAAATCCTGTCCCTTTGTTCTTGCCTGACCCTTAACAGTTCCCCAGGTTTGGTTCAGATCACATCAAAATTGTTTGAGTTGACCTTGCCCTGTGTCCTTGGCCTTTGACCTTTCCCTGGGACCTTGACCTTCGACTGATTACACTAAAAAGGGAATAATTTCATTCTTGCATTCCTCTCGACACTTCCCTCAAGTTTGGTGCAACTGGATAAAAACTATTTAACCTGATCTTTCTGTAATACAATTTTGCCTGGCCTTGTGACATTCACATTTGACCTGTTGTTCTCGAAAACATCATTTTCAGTCACTGGCTGACCCTGAATCCTTCTACCAAGTTTAGGTAAAACTGGATAAACTCCGTTTGAGTTGCTTTGCTAGCACACACACACACACACACACACACACACACACACACACACACACACACACACACACACACACACACACACACACACACACACTACTAGGGGGAATCTATCTTAAAAGACAAGAGAACTGACTGCCGTGGGAGTCGTAAATTATGAAGATTAAACAAGGAGATATTCAGTAACTAGGGGAACCCTGTAAAAATCAATCAACAAAAAGAAACATGAAAAAAAGTTAGCAAGGGGGAACTATAGTACTGGGCGAGGCAATGACCGTCATGAGAGTTAAAAGATTCATACAAGTAAAAGAGCATAACATAAATTTCAATCGGTTGCAGAAATAAAAAGGGAGGTTGGGAAGGATCATAAAGATAAGGATGGAGATGTAGGAGTAGGTAATTCAATAAGTATTCAGAGTTAAAAACCCATAATAAAAGACCCTATAACTGGATGGGAAGAAAGGGGAGGGAAAGCAGAGAATTACTATGGTAAAATGTAAAAGCACTGACCACCGTGGACGCCGTAGAGATGAATAATGAGGGATAATGGACAACTTCATTCAGCAGTATAAACCTACAGGATTAAGTACATAGAAAAATTCCTGAAAAATGCGGAAGATCAGCAGAGCATGGCCTAACTATGGGAAAAATGCGTTAGTACTGACCGTCGTGTGAGTCGTATAGGTAAATGATGTGATCCCAGCGGTAGTGGTGGATGAGGTCAATAATGGCCTGGTGGTACTCGGGTCTCATTGTGGTGGCATAGTCCATCAGACCAGAAGACGGGTTCGGTACCTGGTGGATAGAAAGATGGATGTATATATAACGACTGATTCCTCCCCAATACCTCATCCTTCTCTCTCTCTCTCTCTCTCTCTCTCTCTCTCTCTCTCGCTCTCTCTTTCTGACTGGCAGTAATTATGTGCACTTATGCATATATGCAAGTGACTGTGTCGTAAGACAGTGTAGAAACTGGGACACCTGTTTGGCGTGTGTGTGTGTGTGTGTGTGTGTGTGTGTGTGTGTGTGTGTGTGTGTGTGTGTGTGTGTGTGTGTGTGATTTACACCTATGGAAATCATTCTGGTGTACCCAAGTCCACGGACTGCCTGGACCTCAATGGATTTCTATTGCCGAGTTTGCTTGGCAACGTCCCCACTACTCATTATCTTATGTCGTCCTCCGTTTTTATTAGCAAGGGATTTCAATACCTTCACACTGCACCTCCATCTACCTAATCCAAAATCCCACATCCATCCCCAGTCGTCTCTCGTCACCTTCCTATTGTATTATCTCTTCTTTCTCTATCCTTTTTTTCTGTCTTTTCATTATAAAAGAATTACAAACCCTTCAGTGCACCCCATCCACCCCGACTAAGCACCTGCTCCCCCTCTCTCTTCTTATCCCCTCACCTCTCTTTAAACTTTTTTTTTTCTCTCTCTCTTTCCTATTTTCTTCTAGTTCACACTTAGCTCTCCCTTTCGCTTACTCCTCGTTCGTTAGACATCACAATAGCTGCACAGCCGTTCCCCCCTATACTGACCTCCTTCCCATCCTTACCTCCTACCCTCCCCCAACCCCACTATTCCCCCTCCCCGCCTCTGTCTCCCTTTACTACCAGTTTATCTTCCATTCTCTTCCCTTACCTTTTATTTATTTTTAAAAATCTTATGCATACTTCTCTCTCCTATTTACCTCCTCTCCTCCCCTCCCCTCCCCTCCCCTCCCCCCTTTGTTCTTTTCGTTTCTTTCCATTCTTTCTCTCACTTCTTCTTTTTCACCTTTTTCTCTCCCCATTTTATCCTTTTCTCCCCTTCCTTGCCCCCATTTTCCTGCAATCATTTACAATTGGAGATGTGTGGGGCTACTTTCTTCCATTCTGTCCAATTAATCATTATGTATATTGTTCTCATTGTCTCCATTCGACTTCATTTAGTTTTGAAAATGTTGCCTACATTAATCTGTTCACTGTATAACGTCTATCAGAAATAAATAAGATGCTTTGATGTTCTCCTACAGAAAATGGAAACGACGCCGTTGGATTTAGGAGGTTAAGGAAGATAATCGATCTTTGCTAAATCCAAATCTTCCTCTTGAATATGACTCACAACAGTCGATTCACATACACACCCCCAGTTATACACCATATCCAAAATGTTGTTATTGTTGTTTTATGTTGTTTTTGTCGTTCGTGTTGTTGTCTTTGTTGCTGTTCTTGTTATTATCATTTATTATAATTATTACTATTATTATTACTTTTTTTATTGTTGTTATTATTATTGTTATTATTATTATTATTATTATTATTATTATTATTATTATTATTATTATCATTATTATTATTATCATTATCATTATCATTATTATTATTATTATTATTATTATTATTATCATCATCATCATTATTATTAAAACCAACAGTATGCAAGTGTCAGTGCGGAACTGTTTGTTCACTGTGTGTGTGTGTGTGTGTGTGTGTGTGTGTGTGTGTGTGTGTGTGTGTGTGTGTGTGCACTAACAGAGAAAGTCAATTTTGATACGATTTGAACTAATCTTTGCCGAAGGACTGAGAGTCAGACACGAAAATGCTCACCTACTGATTTCGGTAACAACTGATCAAAAGTCAGAGTCACATGGAAAGGTCGGCTTAAGAAGTTATTATCCGAAATCGAGGAAGCCTGGTGGAGGGGATAAAGGTAACGAAATTCAAATATGAAAATAATCAGTTAAATGGCAATTCACACTGTGTATAAGTACACACACACACACAGACACACACACACACACACACAAGATCTGGTTTGGACCAATTTTGGTGGATGGTTTGACGGTAGCACAAGATTTTATATATATATATAGACAAAGGAAAAAGGCATCTTGCAGGTCAGCTTTAACAGTTCATATTGAGTTTAGATTAAACTTAATTGACGGCAAGGCAAGGGCAAAAAAATTTGATTTTAAGACCCCTCAATTAACAATCAAGGTCGCAATACAAGGCTATACTTGTCTCATGTGTGTTTGTGTGTGAACAAAATAAGTAAAACAGTTTTGACCTGATTTTATCTAACAATGCAAGGGCTGAGGGTCAGTTTAGGGATCAGTCTTTTGTTCCTTAAGACCAACAGACAAAAGGTCATGGTCACATGGCGATGTTGGCTGAAGCATTATTCTGTCAAATTTAAACCAATTACTACATGAGGATTCAGGGTAAAGAATATGCAAATAGATTTGTGTTTTTAGAACAATCCTATGCGTGTGTGAACAAAATAATTAAAAGGTAAAATTTAGTGGATGAGTTGAGGATCGTGCAGGGGGTTGACAATTTTTTATAGAACAAGGACAAAGTTCAGTGTCAAATGGCAAGGCCAACATAAAGTTTTGATCTGATACAGACTCATCCGTTTGGAAGGGCTCAAGTTAAAACAAGGATAATGAGATTCGTTTTTAGGAACAGACAATGGTAAATTTCAGGGAAAAGTCAAACGTCAAAGTCACTTGGGAAAGTCAGCTCATACAACTCGGGTCTGATTCGAACTAATGTTAGTGGAAGAGTTAAGGGTGTGGCAAGAGGGAGGGGATTCCAGTTTTACAACAATCAGCCAAAGGTGAAAGTCACAGCAGCGTTGGTGTTCGACTCGTATGTCCGTGAACAAATAATTAAAACAAATTTTTCTGATTTGAATTAAACTTGGTGAATAAGTTGAGGATCATCCAAAGTGTCTTTTTTGAACAACAGATCAAAGGTCAAGGTCACACAGCAAAACGACTTAAACAATATTTATCTGATTTAAAGTAAACTTTGTGGATGAGTTCATGTTGTGACATGGCTAAACAGACTGTTCTGAAAACAAACTATCTCTCTCTCTCTCTCTCTCTCTCTCTCTCTCTCTGACTGGCAGTATGTGCCCTTATGTATATATGCAAGTAACTGTGTCGTAAGACAGTGTAGAAACTGGGACTCCTGTTTGGCGTGTGTGTGTGTGTGTGTGTGTGTGTGTGTGTGTGTGTGTGTGTGTGTGTGTGTGTGTGTGAGTGTGTGTGTGTGTGTGTGTGTGTGTGTCTGCGCTTATGGGCAAAGGTCAAAAGTCGGAAGCACTGGACAAAGTCAACTCAAACTTCTTTTTTTTCTCTCTCTCTCTCATTTTGGCTGAACCAAACTTCGTGGAAGATTTTAAGGTTTAGTCGAGAAGGATTAATTCGTTTTTCTTTTCTAGAAAGGGTCGAGGCAAATATTCGGCTCTCAGAACAGCTGATGGGCGCTGTTGTTGTGCTGTCTGAGTTCTCGTCCATATTGTTGTTGTTTTTATGATTAATATTACTATAATAATAATAATAATAATAATAATAATAATAATCATCATCAATCCATCATCCAATCCTACAATGCTTCATGAGGAACGTAGAAGCTCGGGGCTGGCAAGCTGGTCCTGACATTTAAGATGAGAGTGACCAGCCTCACTCATCCCCGAGTGGCATTACGTGAGCAATAAACCCCAAACACCCCTTGGCTATAAACCTACACCGGCTCAATTCGATTGGAGCGCTGTAATTACCCATTAAACCACCAGGCACCAAAATTTGGTTATATGTTTACCACCCGGCGTAGGAAATGGTTTCCTGGTGTACAGGAAACCATTTGGCGTGTCACTTAGTGTAGAGTCACCAACAGGCTGAAGGAAGAGGAAAGAATGAAGGAAAGAAAGACAGAAGAGGGAGGGTAAAGTCACCCGTAGGCATAAGGACGAGGAAATACTGAATAATAATAATAATAATAATAATAATAATAATGACAATAATAATAATAATAATAATAATAATAATGACTAATAATAATAATAATAATAATAATAATAATAATAATAATAATAACGGTCACCAGTGGTTGATAACTGGGTCGGGTTACTGAGGCCCGGCATCGAAACCACGTTATTCCACATGGTTCTTTTATTCTCCTTACGTGTCAAGTGGGGTTGGTGGAGGATTAGTGCCCCTCCCTGTAAAACAATTAACTCTAAGCCCTTGGCCACCCCGTTTGGGATACATGGCGTCTGGCAATGAATGAATGAATGAATGATTATTATTATTATTAACATTATTATTATTATTATTATTATTATTATTATTATTATTATTATTATTGTCTGTTATACTAATTTTATTAATACAGCTGGTAAAAGGATGAGGTATTTATACATTCTTTCTCCTGTACAACCAGTCAGACAGTCCAGGGTCAATAATCCGTATCGGTATTCTTGCTGACTTGTCTGCCCCTATGAATCCTACAATGCGACCATCACCCTTCCCTGGTTCAGTACCAACAACCAAACAAAATTCATAACCAATTCACTGTGCCCACAATGCAATAAATCCCTCACACCGCAACAAACTAATCACCTGATCCAGTTCACTACCACAACACGGAACTTCGTCTTTCAGTATAACCTCAACAACGTCTTTGGGAGCACCCGGTTAAACTGACCAATTTCCTGCGGCTCACTGGGTTCACGTCCATATGAAAATGATGGTGATGATGACCATGATGGGAAATGATGAGCGACGACAACGACGAGAACAATGACGATATATCATAAAGATGATGATGATGACGGTGATGACGGAATGATGCTGATGACAGACGCAATAGTGGTCCTGGAAACATGACAACATGTAATAAACGGAAATGGCGAAGCATTTAGGAGGAAACATAGTCAGGTCAGCATACTAATAGCGACAATGGTTACCTGAGAGAATATTAGGCCTATTTATCCCCACTGGATTCTCAAAAGCGACACTATATTTAAAATGGTATGTAAGAAATAAAACTAAAACTAACTGCAACAAAAAATTGAAAAACTCAGAGAGTGAAATCTGCGTGAGTACACACACACACACACACACACACACACACACACACACACACACACATATACAGAAAGAGAGAGAGAGAGAGAAAGCGATGGGGGGATCAAGTCCATGGGCTCAGGAAGAGCGACACTGCGTCCCTTAGTAATACTCTCAATTCGATATATATATATATATATATATATATATATATATATATATATATATACAGAGAGAGAGAGAGAGAGAGAGAGCGAGGGGGGGACAAGTCCATGGGCTCAGGAAGAGCGACACTGCGTCTCTTAGTAATCGTTTCAGTTCCATACTTTTTTTTCTTTAGCCGCGGAATATGTACAGTGTATATATATATATATATATATATATATATATATATATACATATACACGGCCTCTGTGGTACAGTGGTAGAGTGTGCGTCTCGCAAGCTGGTGGACGGGGGTTCGCCTACCACCAGAGTTGTAAAAACTTTGGGAAGCATTCACCGAGTCACTGGCCACCTTGGCGGACATAAGGGGTGCTGTGGTTGAACCAGTGCCGTGTACTAGCATGCTTGAACCCAATCGGATTAAGGTGGGCCAATTAGGCTACACTTGGTTCACAGTCTACACACACATATCCAAAGCCACTCCAACACTACAATTACACTCACAAGCACTTCTCACCCTACGCCAATGGGTAGAGATACATTGGCTGTATCGTCCCTGCTTCGGTATGGATAGGCCGGTCCTGCAGTGGCCCTCAACAGCTGGTGATGATGATGATGATGATAATATATATATATATATATATATATATATATATATATACACACCTTTTCACAAGAAATAATTCTTCATTTTACCTACACAAAATCTATTTTTTTTTTAAATAACAGAACAGAGGAAGGGAAAAGAAATGAATAACAAAATAATCCATACACCAGATTACTGGTGTCCTCTATTCATAAAATATCTGTAAGAGTTAGACTTGAACAGCTGTGGGTTAAAATTTGGAGGGAAACAACCCTGGGGAAGCGAGTTCCAGAGAGATGCAGTTCAGGGAATGAAAGAATTCTGATAGGCAGAAGTTCTGCAATATGGCCGAGTGACATTCCAGTCATGAGCGCTACCATATGCCCGTGTAGCACGGGGGAAGGCATGGAGAGGTGGCACCATGGACGCAACTTCGTCTAAGCATTTGCCAGGGAGGTAGTTTATTTGTAATGGCAGGGTTGTTAATGATTCTAACAGCTTTGTTCTGAATTTTGTCTAGTTGTTTTAATGCAACCTATCCACAACCATTCCACAAGGGTGAGAAATATTCAAGCTGAGAGTGCACATGACTCTTATAAATTATAGCTAACTGCTCATCAGTGAAGAGGTTACGGACTCTGTACAATAATCCAAGTTTCTTTGAGGCGGTTTTAGCAAGTGATCTGACATGAGAGGTCCAGCGGAGGGCATTGTTAAGTGAGACACCAAGAATTTCAATACTTTTGGAGATGGGAATATTAGTAGCACTGAAGGTAATGTACGAATCTGGCAATATCTGTCTATTAGTCTATCTATCTATCTATAGCCCGACGTCCTAATCCCGCAGAGGGTGGCCGCAGACAAAACGCCTCCAAGTCGCTCTGTCACCCACCATTTGACTACCCTCCCCCAACTCACCCCCTCCCTCATATACCTCTCAACTCCATCCCTCCACCTCATCCTCGGTCTACCCCTCCCTCTCCCTCCCTCCACCTCACCCACATACACCCTGTTAGTCAGTCTCTCATTCTCCATTCTCTCCACATGTCTAAACCACTTCAGTGTACTTCTAGTATTAGTAAATTGTATATATTTAGTTTTACTAGCATTAAAAGAGACAAGGTTGTTTTATCCCCATTGACTGATTGTAGATAGATCTTGATTTATGGAGATGGCTGTACTGAGTTGAGAGGCAGAATATTGGACTTTGTAAATGGGTGTCTGAGTGTGAGTGAACTATGTAGTGTTGAATCATCTGCATATGAGTGAAAGGGATTGTGGGTGACAGATAAGAGATCATTAATATGAACCAGGAATAGGATTTGTGCCAGAACTGATCCCTGCGGCAGGCTGGCGGTAATTTAGTGGAAATTGGAATATACATCATCTACTTTTACTATTATTTTCCAGTAACTAAGATATGAAGAAATCAAAGGAACAAAAGACCTTAGTCCATAGCAAGGGAGTTTGGACAGCAGCAGGAACAGTGCCATACTCTGTCGAAAGCTTTAGGATTATCAAGAGCTACTGTATGAGTTTCTCCAAAAAGATCAGTTGATTGAAGGATGATATGAGTTATGAGACTGAGAATGTCAATGGTGGATCTTTCGTGGTGAAAACCACAATGTCTATCACTAATTAAGTTGTTGGATTCAAGATGTTTAACAATGTGCTTATTAACTAAAGTTTCAAATATCTTGCCAAGAGAAGATGTGACAGCTATTGGTCTGTAATCAGAGGGGTCAGACGAACTTCCTTTCTTCAGAATTGGGTGAATATTGGCTTCTTTCCATGAAGTTGGGAATAAAGTACATATGCATAGTCTGAATAATTTAGCTAGAACAGAGGGAAGTTCAGGGGAACACTTTTTCAAAACAATTGGCGGAATTCCATCTGGGCCTGGAGCTTTGTTGGTGGGTAAATTGTCTAGGATGGATTTTACATATCTTGTCTGTATTTTAAGTGGGGCAGTTTCGGGAGAGTCAAGATCTAGTACTGGGACATTCTGGCTGGTATCATCTATTGTAGAGTTTCTGGCAAATGTACTGGCAAAGATATCTGCTTTCCCACGCAGGTCATTTGTAATGTTGCCATCTGAAGATTTTAGTGGGGCAATGGAAGATGACTTGTTAAAGTTGTTATTGAAAGAATTAAGAGTTGACAAGAATATTCTATTGTCATTAGGGTTATTAAGTAGTTTTGATGCTTGCTTTTGAAGAAAGTTTGATTTAACCCTGAAATGCAAACCCTGGGTGAATTTCTCCCAGTCACGTGTTTAGGACATGGTCATTAAGTGGCTTTGGGCTTGAGAGTAGTGTGTGTCCCTGTAGTCTCCTGACGTACTTAGATGTTTTTGTGAGTGGTAGTTTTCAGTTCCTCCTCCCATTGGTTTACTCTGTACATGCAAATTCGGGTGATCTTCACCCAGCATTTGTAATAAATGGTGGCTACACTTGGCCCATCAAGTGCAGCCCCTGCTGACAGCTACACCTGGCCCATCAAGTGCAGCCCCTGCTGACACTGCTACACCTGGCCCATCAAGTGCAGCCCCTGCTGACACTGCTACACCTGGCCCATCAAGTGCAGCCCCTGCTGACACTGCTACACCTGGCCCATCAAGTGCAGCCCCTGCTGACACAGCTACACCTGGCCCATCAAGTGCAGCTCCTGCTGACACTGTTACACCTGGCCCATCAAGTGCAGCCCCTGCTGAAGCTGCTACACCTGGCCCATCAAGGGCAGGCTCGCCTGCCCCAGCCACCAGGTCAACAAGAAAGAGGACCCGGGATGACGAGGATGTGCCACCAATTGTAAATTTTCAAGCGAGCACCCTGGCCAGTGCATCAGGCTTCAGGTGGAGTTGTCGTCCACAGATTGCCCAAAGAAGAAGAACACCATCTAGAAATATTACTACACCATTTACCCCTGGCCCTACTAGACAGTGGTTTAGCATTTTATTACCGTAAAAAATACCCCTTTTTTTCTAGCCTCATGTAGGCTGATGAGTGAGGCCAGGGAAGCAATGGGGGGCCTACCTGAGGGCCAGAGGACTCAAGTGTGTGTGAACCATTGCTGAACTCTTAGAATGGAATATTAGGAATTGCAATGATTTTTTTGTGAGAGTCACAAGAAAAATTATGTTATTTTATATAGTTTATTCAAGTCACGCCTTTAGTTTTAATATTATAGTTTAAGTTGATGTTTTTGTGGGAATGTACGATAGAAAAGTTGAACTTTTGTACCCCAGTATCAGAACTAATAAATCTTTATTAGAAGTTACATTTTATTGCTTTCGAAAATTGGGTATATTTCACCCGGGTTTTGCATTACCATTGCAAAGCTAGGTTTTGCATTTCAGGGTTAAATAGATTTAATACAGCTTTTGCATGATTTCTAGCAATTTTAAATTGGGAGAGTGATTCAGATGTTTTTTACTTTAAGTAAGAGTTATATGCTAATGACTTTTGGGCTGTTGCTCTGGCACAGTTGCCATCAAACCATTTTGGAGAGTTTGATCTTTCAGTGAACTGTTGACTTGTATGAATAAATCCATACCAGCTAGTATTAAGTCGCAAATGTGGGACTGGGTACAATTGGGAGCACTAGAGAAAAAAAGACTGCCATGGAATGTCAGCAAGATAATTTGTAAATCCATCCCAGTTTGCCCTGTCAAAGTGCCATCGAGTCACCCTGACAGGTTCAGAACAGGGAGGTGTGGGAGGGTTAACTAATGAGGCTTTGATGAGATTGTGGTCAGATCCAAGTGGTGATAGTACCTCTATCCTGTACTGATCTGGATTATTTGTCAAGAATAAATCCAAGAGATGGGCATTATGGTCAGGATTACCCGGTATTCTGGTTGGTTCCTTTACCAGCTGAGTGAGATTAAACGATTCTCCAAACAGCTTGCACTCTAGACCAGCTTGTCAGTCCTGGCAGAATGCAATAACCATTCAACATTATGTATGTTAAAATCACCCAAAATGGTAATTTCAGTGCTAAGGGCAAGGTTAAGGTTACTCAACTGAGTGTATATGGAATCAAATACACTGGGTTGCAAAGAAGCATTGGGGGAGCAATAAACTAAACAAATATATTTGGTAATATTTTGACAATTTAGTTTATATAATGAGTAATCAAAACTGGATGAAGTGAAGTTTAAAATAGTGTCAACTGCATATTGCGATTTGATATAACAACAGGTGCCGCCCTTGTTACGAAACTTTGAAGGAGATGGTAACCGGGAAAACAAAATGGAGATATATCGGTAGAGGGTGAGATTTGTGGTTCTGTGAGGAAAAGGGCCAAAGGGGATATGGACTGAAGGAAAAAATGAACTGAGTTTAAACTTGTGGTAAGGCCTCGGATGTTGGTGAAGAATACGACCGCACTTTCACTTCTTCGCTGATGAGCATTCCCGGAAATAGCAACAGTTCCTGCTGGCACAGTCGCTTGATGGCGACCGGGAGGACCCTGTGCCACCAGCCCTACCCTGCTGGTGGTGGCAATCCAAGGTACCACCTCATTTGATAGTAACATTGCAGCAGCCAATACCAAAGACAGTGAATAGAAGGTGTGATGTGTTATGCGCATGTAGTGTGTAGACAGTTGAAGGTAGAGGTATTATGAGAGCATGCTGGCCTACTCTCTGTTTAAATGAATGCACTGAAAATATTCAGGAAAGGGAGATGGTCAGGATCAAGTCCTGAGGGCTGGTGAAACGGGAGCTCGAGCTCTCCCTATCACCAACTTGCCATCAACCTCGGGAGTACTGCCCTGTTCGACTGGTGCTACAGTCTACTCCTCATTAAACCGAAATATTCAGTACAATCTATATGCTAGTCATGCTAACTCTAAATAGTTTTAGTCAGTCAAGGATATCTCTGGCGTACTGAACTTAACACTCAGGCGAAAAGCCTGGAAATTACACTCAGCTTCTTTGACTCAGATGAACATTGTAGACTAACGACAGTTTGAATCTATATAATCCTGTGTGTGTGTGTGTGTGTGTGTGTGTGTGTGTGTGTGTGTGTGTGTGTGTGTGTGTGTGTGTGTGCACGAACATTGTGGTGTAACGACAGTTTGAATCTAATACACTTTTAATCAGTGTGTGTGTGGGGGGATGTATGTGTGTCTGTATGTGTGTGTGTACTGCAGCCAAAACTGGATGACTGATGAAACTTGATAGGATGCTAGCAATTGGGTTCCAGACAGGCCAGTTTCAGTTTTATGACGTTTGATATTTATTTTCTGATGGGGTGTTTTAGACTCCAATAGTTTTCCCCATTGGTGTTACAATACATACACGCGCAAGAAGCGGTGGGGCATTTCCGTGATTTTTTAATACTGTACTTGTTTGTACACAAAGAGAGAGAGAGAGAGAGAGAGAGAGAGAGAGAGAGAGAGAGAGAGAGAGAGAAAGAGAGAAAGAGAGAGAGAGAGAGAGAAAGAGAGAGAGAGCATATCTACACTGCGATTTTTTTTTAATGCAAGAAAGAACCAAAGGCTAAGAGCCAATGAACCGTTCCTTCCAAGAAAAAAAAAAGAAAACAATACAAAAGAGAGCCAAAGTCAAGATCCGTTCATTTCGAGACGCCTGGATACTGCTTTAGAAAAACTGGAGACCATAGGAAGTAGGAAATACAGACAGAGCGATAAAGTTCTAGAGTTGACCTGTTGCATAAATGAAGGACTAGGAGTAACGGTTAACGCTTGAATTAAAGTGCTGGACAGAAAAGGGAGGAGAGTTTGTTGCTAGTACTGGCTATTACAGTTCAGAGGAGGAGTGACTATTGAAGTAGCGATAGCAAAGAGATAATGATGCGCTGGTGAGGCAAAGAGATAGAGTTTGAAGGGAGCCTGTAAGGGAAGGGGAGCTAATGAGACGAAAAGCCTTGGACTCCACCCTATTGAGAGGAGCTGTATGTGGGGAGCCTCCCCACACATGAGGGTTGTACTCTACACGGGGTGAATAAAACCCGAATATAAAGTCAACAACTCTGCAGGGGTAAAGAAGATACGGAGTCAACTTAGCACACCAGATCTCTTGAAAGCAGATTTTACAAGAGATGTAATATGATCTTTCCAAGATAAGTCCCGAGAGAATGAAACCGAAAGCATGTTCAAGGATGATGATAGTGAGTACACCTGTGGAAGCTTTTGTCGGGTTAAGAGATGTAAGAACTAAGTTTTGATGCGTTGAAAACAAGATTTTTATCCCAGCCAGAGATATGAGCCAAGTCAGACATTAAGTGTGCCATACTGTAGCCTCATCCCATGTTTGTTGAAGTAACTGCTGAGATGGACGTTGCAGGAACCGAATGGAGGGGTGAAGGGTGGAATCATTAATGTATGAGTGATAGAGTGAGACGTTCACCTTAGGTCATTGATGAAAAAAAGGATGAGATGGTGATAGGACAGAGGCCTGAGGAACACTACTGTTGACAGATCTAGGAGAAGAACGGTGGCCATCTACAACAGCAGCTATAGAACGACCAGGAAGGAAGCTACAGATGAAGGCACAGATAGGAAGATGGAAACTGTAAGAGGGCAGTTTTGAGATTAAAGATTTATGCCAGACTCGATTGAAAGCCTTTGCTTTGTATCAAATGCAATGGCAAAGCTATCGCCAAAGTCCCGAAAGGAGGATGACCAGGAGTCTGAAAGAAAGATGAGAAGATCGTCAGTGGAGCATCCCTGACGGAACCCATACTGATGATCAGATGGGCAAGTGGTAGGAAATATGCTTTAAAAATTTTCTGTCAAGAATAGACCCGAAAACTTTTGTGAGACGGGATGTTAAGCAAATGGGCGATAGTTAGAGGGTTGGGAATGGTCACCCTTCTTTGGGCTGGCTGAATGAGAGCAACTTTCCAGCAAGAAGGAAAGGTGCAAGTTGAAAGGGAAAGGCAAAGAGTTTACCTAGACAGGGTGTAACCAGAGAAGCACAGTTCTTGGAGGACAAAAGGAGGGACCCCATCACGCCCATATGCCTTGTTAGTATTGAGGCCAGTGATGGCAGAAAATACATCAGCTGACGAAATTTTCATGTCAGCTATGAGGAAGTCAGAGGAAGGGGGGGAGTGATGGAGGAACAGCACTGGAATCATCCAAGTTGGAAGTGGAGGAGAAAGTCTGAGCAAAGAGATCTGCTTTTTCAGTAGAAGAAATAGCTACAGAACTATCAGAGTAGAAATGAAGAGGGAAGGATAATGAGGTAAAGTTGTTAGAAAGGTTTTTGACAAGGTGCCAGAAGGAACGGAAAGAATTCGAGCTGGAGAATTGAGACCATTTAGTATGGATGATATTTTTAGGAGAGTGAAGAACAGACTTAGCACGATTCTGGGCAGAAACATGAAAAAGATGTGATTCAGAGGTGGGTTGGCTCCGTCACCTATTATAGGCCCTATCCTTGTTGTGGACAGCATTAGAACAAGCATGATTAAACCAAGGATTTCTTGCTTTAGTCAGAGGATATGAGAAGGGGAATGTACGTTCCATGCCCAAGAGAATAACCTCCGTAATGCGCAAGGCACACTCAGATGAATCCCGGCCATGGAAGCAATAATCATTCCAGGGAAAATCAAAGAAGTACTGACTATTACTGTCTATTACTTAATTGATGCTATGGACAGACAATTTTATTCATGACAATGTTAGTAGTTGTGGTCGTGGTGGTGGTAGCTGTAATTTAATGGCAGTGGTGGTTGCGGAGGTGTGGGCAGCTGTGATGATGATGGTGGTCGTCGCTGTGATAGTGATGGTGGTGGGGGTAGTAATTGTAGTCGTTGTAGTGGTGGTGGTAGCTGTGATAGTGATGGTGGTGGGGGTGGTAGTTGCAATTGTGGTAGTGGTGGTGGTTGCAGTGATGGCGGTGGTTGTGATGGTGGTAGTGGTGGCAAGAGCTGTAATGATGACAAGTGGTGGTTGTGGTAGCTGTGATGGTGGTGGCAGGTGTGATGCTGATTATGGTGGTGGTGGGTGTGATGATGATGTTGGTGGTGGTAGCTGTGGTGGTTGTGGTGTTGATGATAGCTGTGATGATAATGGTGGTAGTTGTGGTGACAATGATGATGGTGATGGTGGGGGTGGCAGCTGTTGTTGTTGTTGTGGTGGTGGTGGTGGTAGTGGTGGCTCTTCAGAAACGACTCTTACTTGGGCAAGTGCTTTGCGGCCTGATAGGGCCACAAAGCACTTGCAAAGTTTCCTACACATAGTACACCCAAACAAATATTTGTAAAAAATTATGGTATAATAGAAAACGTTTCCTGACTGATTTTCCCACTTCTCCTGGACCATTGTAATTGTTTGAATCCTCAGTGTCCTTGACGACACTGGAGGTGAAGGCGGTCTGCGCTGGCATCAAAAGTTGCCAGTTTTGTATTTTTTTCTAGACACCACGGCATCCACAAGTAGATAAGTTTTTTTTTTCAATACTTCTGAATGATAAACCTTTACATTTTTTACGTTGTCAATTAAATAATGTCATTTTTTTATGTTGAAGTTTAAAAGCAATATTTTCCATAGATTTTGAATAATGTTTGTGTAAACTTCCGTGTCCTACACATAAGTCACCAGGCAAAAGTGACGTAAGAGAACATTGGTCGTATTTTTTATTGTTATATTTTATGCAAGTAAAATTTATATCTAGAGCCAGTTTTATGGGTTTCTGTATTGTACCGTATTATTAGCCACTGTGTGTCCGTACTCTCTCAGAAATGTAATACAGTAGTTTATCATATTGTTACGTCCCCATCCCACACTGCCACAGGCTCCAACAGCAGTAGTTCAGTATAAAAAGGACGTTCCTCAGTGAGTTGTTCTTATGGTCTGGCTATCGGTGTGCAGTGAGATCAGCTAAAAAAACACCGGCTTCTTAATTTCACGGTCTTTATTTTCCAAAGAATTACACTTTGTAAATTTTACTTCACTGTTTTCACAAGTACTGGAGCTATACAATCTTCACTGACTGCACTGACATGTATCTGACATTGAACTCCACTCAATGATGTGAAACTCCTCTAGTCCCTTCCCCATCCTTATATGTATACTTTAAGCTCTACCACCTTCTCAGGAAAAACAACGATTAACAACTCAGGGACATCCAAAATATCCAGAGTTTTCTTACACAATACTAAATGCTTTAGCATACAAACTGAGATAAAAAAAAAAAAATACTTAATTTAACAAACAATCACATAAGTAAAATATTATACAGAAAAAGAGCAAAAAATTAATGCATAACGTACAAGACAGCTGCGCTCACAAATAGCGGTCTAACCGGCAACGTTCGTTCGTTTTAAGATTTCCTCCACCTATAGTGGAGGCCGGACCATATACAACCGTCAACTGACACATAACTTGAAAATATGAGAAATACTGAGAACCTTCCAGTACTTCCTAACTAGTAAATCCTGCTCTCAACAATATGTTGTCATTTCAGTGAGTTCAAAGCAAGTCACTTCTACGGCATGTCTACCAAATGTGTTCAAATGCAGTGGGCATACAGCCAACTTCCCAGGCTTCACGGTGTTCTTCAAGAAATTAAAAGCAAAACCAAATACAATAACCAGATAAGGACAATTTGACTTACAATGAGCATATGAGTGGGTCTGGCAGAATGTACCAAAACATCTAAAAACATAGAACCGTTGGAAGGGGAAAGAAGTGGTACTCAAACATTGTGACATACTGTGTTCATGTGAATAATGCTTGGCAATTGCACAAAATCTGTGAGGTCGAAATGCAATAGATATCCTTGCTTTCTGATGCAGTACTGCACGATTCTACTTCGAACGCTATGCAAATCCTCTATGCCAAGGCCACCAAGGGAGGCGAAAAAGTAGAACAGATGAAGCCCGACATGATGACCATGCACACTGGGTCATACCACAATGCAATGAAAATCATTGTGCTGATTGCCACACGAAAACAACAACAGGGTGTGAAAAGTGTGATAAGGGTCTCCATGTGAAATGCTTCAAAACTGGTGATCATATATGGTAAAATGAAGAGATTTGCATCAGATTATGTTCAATGTACTGTATTACGTTTGATTCATTGCAACGTCTTATTCTATATTTACACAAATCTCAAAATATGAAAGTCTATGGTCTTCCAGAGACCATTGTCAGTATAGATTTGCCTAGCACTGTTTAATTTTGGGGACAAAATCAAATTTCATAATTAAACATTATATATGGATTATCTGTATGTCATTTACACTTAATTATATAGCAAAATTAAAATTGCATCAAAATTTTCACTCAAGGCTTAAATGAGTTAATTTGGACAAATGCTATTGGGCCTCGAGGTTTTTGTAGTATATACTGGAGATTTTACAGCCATGAGAGCGCATAAACTGTATTAACATATCCGACATACCATCATTCGCTGTCTGTTGAAAGCAATCAAATGTTTAAAATCAAAATACAGTGCTGAAATTCATTATTCAGATCATGAGAAATCTACTGGTGGCAGTATTAACCTTAACTCTCCTATGGTTCTGTATTAAGTTAATAATAATAATAATAATAATAGTAATAATAATAATAATAATACGCCTGCCGATGTCAAGAACAGAAAAACAGTTGTCCTAACGATGGCGGGTAATGGGGTCACTAGGCTGAATGAAGTAATCTGGTGTTAGTCAGAAGATAGTGGGAGTGTTATCCTGGCCATGAAAGGAGGCGTTAATCTCTTGATTTAGATTACTTTTTTTTTTTTTTACTATCCACACAATTTTATCCACCTCTGGAGAAATTTCATAATAAGAGATTTCGAGATTGCCTTCATTAATGCTAAGCTTAATACCTTTACTGGATAAAAATTTAAGGTGAGAGCAGAACAAAAAAAAAAAAAAAAATTATCACTGGATAGAGATGAAAAATGCATTCGATATCAGACCTTCAGGTCAAAATTTTTTCCTGATGTTGACTAAAAGCCACCCAGTAACAGAACACACACACACACATACACACACACATACCGTTCTTGGGCTGAAAGGAATTAAAACAGTCTCCTCCATATTACCTCCTTAATACAGTCTTCTCCCTCCTTCTCCGCTCTCTTCGTCACGTTAATGCAAACTAAAGCATAGCTAAATGAAGGCAACAACGTTTTAAAAGTTGTGTTATGGAACTCATTGTAAATATTCTCCAGCTAGAGCCAGACGATTATATTCAACTCAGAGCTATGTAGAAGCATTAGTATTATTTCTGGCATATATATACCGGGTGTATTAAGGCACATTTCAAGATCACTTCCAGATACTGTAGAGAAGTGAGAAGACCTCAATACAAAACCTTGCAAAAGTGTCAATATGGGCCAGCTCATTGCTAATACAGACCAGGATGACGTGGATCCATGTTTGGCTGCTGCCTGCGTGGGTGTGGTTCTGAGGAGGAGGAAGAGGTGACAGCAGAAGGAACAGCTGAAAAGGAGGTGGTTGGCGAAACCCTGGCTGCTGAGAAGGGGCATGTATGGCCAGTATGAACTTTAATGTAGGAGTTTGCCCACGGAGATTGTGACGGGCATTCGGCTTTTCAGAGGGTGTGCCCGGAGCTGTTCCAATCCTCTGCTTGGTTGGACCCAAAATTGAGAGACAGAAAAGTTTTGCACACATTTACACACACACACCACAAACTACATTGGCTGATGCTGTATAGGGAAACAGGTTCCTTTTAACATACAGGGGTCCCAGAAGTTCCCATAAAACAGTAAAAAATTCCTTTGTGTTACGTTGTGCAAGTCCTGCCTATTGTGTGCAAATGTTCTTGTGGTTTCTTGAACCTTCTAGCAGTTTCAGCTGAAATCGCCAAGAATTTTGAACATGTTCAAAACCTTGCAATGTATTGCAGAGCTTGAAACCGCTAGGAAAAAAAGGACACCGCAAGAGGATGTTGCCTACAGTGTGGACACAGCACACAAAGGCTCCTCAAGGAAAACTGCAAGAAATCGCAG
>NC_137056.1:27672973-27780997 GCF_032717465.1 Coenobita brevimanus | reverse complement strand
AAGTTAGTCAAAAGTATTTCGATCCTTGTGCTTGTTAGGAGATGCATTTACCCTGCCACTAGCGATCTTCTCACCTACCTTTCAGACTCCTGGTCATCCTCTTTTCGGGACTTTGGCGAAACCTTTGCCATTGCACTTGACATCTCAAATGCTTTCGATCGAGTCTGGCATAAATCTTTAATTCCAAAACTGCCCTCCTACAGTTTCTATCCTTCTATCTGTGCCTTCATCGCTAGTTTCCTTTCTGGTCGTTCTATAGCCGCTGTTGTAGACGGCCATCGTTCTTCTCCTAGATCTATCAACAATGGTATTCCTCAGGGCTCTGTCCTATCACCAACTCTCTTCCTTTTATTCATCAATGATCTCCTAAGCTGTACATCTAACCCTATCCACTCATACGCTGATGACTCCACCCTTCACCTTTCCATTCGGTTCCCGCAATGCCCATCTCAACAGTTACTTCAACAAACAAGGGATGAGGCTATGGCACACCTAATGTCTGACTTGGCTCGTATCTCTGACTGGGGTAAAAATAATATGGTTGTTTTTAATGCATCTAAGACTCAGTTCTTACACCTATCAACCCGACAAAATCTTCCACAGGTATACCCACTAATGTTTAATAATATTCAGCTTAATCCTGCATCATCCTTGAACATGCTTGGGGTTTCATTTACTCGGGACTTATCTTGGAAAGATCATATTACATCTTTTGTAAAATCTGCTTCCAAGAGATTGGGTGTGCTAAGCCGACTCCACTCTTTCTTTACCCCTGCACAATTGTTGACTCTATATAGGGGTTTTATCCGCCCCTGTGTGGAGTACAACTCTTATGTGTGGGGAGGCTCCCCACATACAGCTCTTCTCAATAGGGTGGAGTCAAAGGCTTTTCGTCTCATTAACTCTCCTTCTCTTACTGACTCCCATCAACCTCTGTCTCTTCGCCGCGCTGTTGCATCTTTATCTCTTTTCTATCGTTACTTTAATGGTCACTGCTCCTCTGAACTGTCTGCTTGCATTCCTCCACCTCTACGGCGGGCGCGTAGCACCCGTCTGGCAGCAAACTCTCATCCCTTTTCTGTCCAGCTCTCTAATGCAAGAGTTAACCGTTACTCCCAGTCTTTCATTTATGCAACAGGTCAGCTCTGGAACTGTCTCCCTCTGTCTGTATTTCCTTCTGCCTATGATCTCCAGTCTTTCAAACGCAGTATGTCCAGGCATCTCAAAATGATTGGATCTTGAATTTGGCTCTCTATTGTGTTTTGTTTTTCTCTTGGAGGGAACTGTAAACTGCGGGCTCACGGCCTTTGGTTCCTTCTTCCTCGCATTAAAAAAAAAATAAAAGTCACGTTGGTGTAGCGGTACAGCGGGAACTTAACCCCTTCATTCTGATTATGTATCTTTATGCTTTGGTCTTGCTTCTACCAAAGAATACCTTCAACCTAATGACGGATTTTTATATTTTGTTTTTCCTACTCCCAGGTTTGCTCTTTAAAGCAGACGGCATATGTTTATAATGTATTCTTACTACTACAAGCAAACCCCTACAATCGGGGTGGCTTTTTATTTTATTCTTGCTGGTATCGGGTGGTTTCACCTTTTTTATCGCCAATATCACTGGGAGGGAGATGAGAAGACAGGAAGAAATCAGTAGGATAGAAGTTGGGGAAGCAATGATGAAAGTTAAATTGGGGAAAGCCCCAGGAATTGATGGAGTGTGTAGTGAAATGCTGAAGCATGGGGGAGAGATTGTAGTAGAATGGATGTGGAAAATGTGCAGATTGGCCTGGGAGGAAGGTAGAGTCCCGGAGGATTGGAAGTCAGGTATAATTATTCCCCTGTACAAAGGAAAAGGCGAAAAAGAAGTGTGTGGTAATCATAGGGGCATTTGTCTTCTTAGTATAATAGGAAAAGTGTATGGTACGATACTTATTGACAGAGTTAGAGAAAGAACAGAGGAATTAGTTGGAGAAGAACAGGGAGGCTTTAGGAAGGGAAGAGGTTGTGTAGATCAGATATTCATTCTTAGATCTTTAGTGGAAAAGTTTCTAGAGAAGGGAAAGAAGTTGTATGCGGCTTTCATGGATTTGGAGAAAGCATATGACAGGGAGGATAGACAAGGATTGTGTAAAGTATTAAGAATATATGGAGTAGATGGGAAGTTGTTGAATGCTGTGAAGAGTATGTATGATGGTGCGAAGGCTGCAGTGCGTGTGGATGGTGAACTGAGAGAATTTTTCTCTTTGAAGGTTGGGTTGAAACAGGGATGTGTCATGTCTGCATGGTTGTTCAATCTGTACATGGATGGGGTAATAAAAGAGGTACAAGGTAGGGTAGTGGATGTTGGAGTGGCCCTGATGAGAGAGGGTAGTGTTTGGAAACTCCCTGTACTGTTGTTTGCAGATGATACTGTGTTGTTGAGTGAAGACGAAGGAGAGCTGCAAAGCTGGGTAGATGAGTTTGGGAGAGTGTGTAAGAAACGGAATCTAAAGGTGAATGTAGGGAAGAGTAAAGTGATGGTCTTTGAGAGAGGTGAGGTCAGTGGATGTACAGGGAGGTTGGATGGTGAGGAATTGGAAAATGTGAGTACGTTTAAGTACTTGGGTAGTGTGCTGAGTAAGGATGGAGGTTTGGAGGGTGAAGTGCTTGAAAGGGTACAGCAGGGAAGAAAGGTTGCTGGTTCCCTGGAAGCAGTGATAAGCAGCAGGGAAGTGAGCATGGAAATGAAAAAGTTACTACATGACAGTATTGTGTTACCAACTCTAACGTATGGAAGTGAAGCTTGGACGTTGCTGGAGGGACAGAAGTCAAGAGTGAGAGCAGTGGAAATGAGTTATTTAAGAGGAGCCTGTGGAGTCACATGGAGAGAGGCTGACAAATGAGGATATAAAGGAGCGTTGTGGTGTCGATGTGGATGTGATAGGAAGCGTTAGGAGGAATTCACTGAGGTGGTTTGGCCATGTGGAGAGGATGGAGGGTGAAAGACTGACAAAGAGAGTGTATGTGAGTGAGGTGGAGGGGGGAAGAGGGAGGGGGAGGCCGAGGATGAGATGAGGGATGGGGTGGAGAGGTATAAGAGAGAGGGAAGTGTGAGTTGGGAGCAGGGCAGTGAAATGGCGGGGGACAGGACGACGTGGAGGCGATTTGTTTGTGGCCACCCCGAAGGGGATTGAGGCGTCTGGCAATAGATAGATAGATAGATAGATCATTGGTATGACTCCCAACCCCCCTGCCACTGGTGAGGCAAGTCAGCTCAACTCAGTGCTAGTCCCAGGCCCGGATAACTGGGGAGAGTTGGCGCCAGGGCAGCCGTCCGGCCGTAAAGCCAGCCAAAACCAAAATGGACCGAGCTGATTGGCGAAGATTGGTCCAACACATCGAACTCCATCATTAGCCCGACTCAGCTCACTGCACGACACAAGCCTCTATCATCAGTTTCCACTCTGATCTATTGGCTGTTACAGAGACACATCCAGCCCCCATCAAACCTCCAAATTTAGCCAACGGGCTCTCAGAGCTCCTCTTCCTGTTACCCCTTCTAGTGGTAACCACCCTGTTACCCTGGATGTCCATCGGCTATCTCTTATCGGAAGGTCATGACTTTTAGAAATATTATCCTCTAAATCCGTCTGTTTTCATTTTTACGGGGCTCGTTTTTTTTTTGTTTTTTTTTTTCATTCCCTGACCCATTACACAATCCTTCCCATTCCTCCCTGAGTCCTTCTAAGTCTGCTCTCCAATATTTTTGGTAGACTTCCTTTTTCCTATCCATTAGTTAAACAGAAGAGATGAACTGATTTTATAATCATCTTTTCTGCATAAAGGAAATTGTTTATGTCACACACACGGACACAGACACATATACCTTACCATTACTCTTGGTCACTATGCCCTTTATTCACCTAAGTTTCCCTCACCATCACTCTCCTATACGACAGTCTTTCACTCTCACTCTCCCCCGCTCTGTCTATCACTACTCACCACATTTCCATTCTCCACCACTACATTCCATCACCACCATTCCTCACAAGGCATCCTGCTGAATCCACCTTACCTCATTGCCATACTCGCCCAACCCTCCCTCACCATTATCATCACTTTCCCTCACCTACTTACAACTCTCCCTCACCATCCTCCCTCACATAGGCTACTTCCAGCTCTTCTCACCATCACCACCACCACCACTGTCCCTCACCCACCACAACCCTCCCTCACCATCATCACCACCATTCCTCCTCATTCGCCACAACCCTCGCATACCATCACCACCATCACCTCCCCTCTCCCTCACCCACTTCCAACCCTGCCTAGCTGCCTAATCATCACCATCAAAATTCTCTTTGATATTCGCTCTCGCCCCCACCATACTCTCTCTCTCTCTCTCTCCTTCTCACGAATATTCCCTTTCATCATTATCATTCTCCTTCTCGCCCTCGACCTAACTCTCTCTCTCTCTCTCTCTCTCTCTCTCTCTCACACACACACACACACACACACACACACACACACACACACACACACACGCACACACACACACACAGTTCCATCCATGGTCTATCTAGCCACCTTGAGTCCATTATTGGCTCGTTTTTGCTGGCGTAGAAATTTCTCTGTCATATTGCCTGCCACGTCCCAACCAGGCCTTCCTTCTCCCCCACCGTGGCAGCTGCATCGAAAGTTTTGTCCAGTTTTTAGGGTAAATTTCAGGGAATCATAATATGTTCGGCAAAATTGGTAAAAATTTAGATATATGGGAATGTGCTGGTCATTTTTCGTGGGTCGGTCTCGGGAGATTATATTATTATTTCTTTTTATCCCAAGACACTTTTTTTCAGCTTTGAGTAGAATTTTCCAGCTGAAATGGGTTACATACCTGTGTTATTTAGTACTTATCTCCGACGATGTATTTTCCTTTTTTTTCTTGTCAGTACCGGACCATCATAGTCACCTCTCGAGGAAGACTTCTCCAGCTGGAGATGTTGAATATAGCTGTCCTAAAGCCTGATGTTCTTGTTGCCCTTAGATGGTTTTACTCAAAATAAGGTAGACTTTTCCACCTAGAGGGGTAATATACCTTATATCACTTCATTCCTGGAGATCCCTCTTAAAGTTGAATAAAACTGTTTGGTGATGTTCTGGCAGATGCCGCCACAGTTTCACTTTCTTCGTAGGGTAACTTGTTGGCCTGTGTCGTGAGTTGTTGGGAAAACATTGGGGTAAGAGTTAGTCGGAAGGGAAAGTGCTCCTCAGTGTATAATGGGTTAGGCACTTCATTATGGCGACGTCACTGTTATTTTGCATTATTCTTGCTTCATTCAGACACTTTTATTCACCTCAGAAAAGTGTCCAGTAGTACAGTGATTTGTAAGAACTTATGTGATACCCCTAGAATGAAAAATTTCTACAAAACCTTGAATCAGATCGAGAACGTATATATTAATTAGCCTATCTAATTTCAGGCAACAACACACAATTAGTGACAAAATTTTCGAATGAAGTTATAAGGCATTGCGTTACTAACTGGTAGCGGGAATAGAGTACAGCGTCATTGTACTGAAGTGGATAAACGGATGTTCCATTACATGTGTCAACCCACTGAATACAATGACGTATATCTATCTATCCATTTATCTGTCGTTGAGGTCCACTGCAGGACCGGCCTATCCCTACCGAAGCAGGGACGATACAGCCAATGTATCTCTACCTAGTGGCTTAGGCTGTCTGGTAGAGACTGTATGTAGGGTGAGAAGTGCTTGTAATTGTAATTGTAGTGGCTTTGGATGTGTGTGTAGTCTGTGAACCAAGTGTAATCGGCCCGCCTTAAGCTGATTGGGTGCAAGCATACTAGTATGCGACACTGGTTCAACCACAGCACCCCTTGTGTCCGCCAAAGTAACAAGTGGCTTTGTGAACGCTTCCCAAAGTTTTTATAACTCTTGCGGGAGGCGAACCAGCGCTCACCAGCGTGCGAAACGCACACTCTACCACTGAGGCTCCATATATATATATATATATATATATATATATATATATTATAAATCTCCGTTTAGACGATTCTGTACATCTTGGAAGAAAAATCAGGCAGTTAAATGATCAGTGGCAATTTTCTAGCCCTGAACAAAAAATGGATTCTCCAGATTTGTTAGTGGTAGACTGGGGCGTCCATGATACTCAGTCTATGTAGTGCTACCTTTCGGTAACTCACCACTAAGCGTCATTTGCATCACTGGGTGGTAACAATACATCCAAATAAGGGAGTGATTTGGAGCCTTTTATGGCGCCCCTATTAGCTGAGTGGAGCAAGACAAATGCGGCTTTCATCCAGGAACCAATTCTGCACACTGTGTCTCGCTCTGGTGAGGCCTCAGTTTGCCGTAAGGGAACATCGGTGTGATGCATGGGATGTCCCTAAGGGGCTATTGTTCGCTCGCTTGGCCAGACAGACCCGGGTTACTCCACTACTACTACTACCACTACTGCTACAAAGTTAAGAGTCATCTAGAGGTATGTAAAATAAACTAAGGAAATACCAGCTAATTCGAGGACGCATGAAGTTAAGCAGAATGAAATCGTCTGGGTATAGCAAGAATGCAAGAATAAAATACAATACATCCTACTGATGAATATTAAGGCTTAATTAATTTAATGTACTAAAACAGTTTCAGTAAATGTGTGTCTGGCTCCGAATTCTCAATTAAGCGTATTCATGGCTGAATAACATAGTTCTGACTTATTTGCTTCCCCTCTCTTTCAGCTAGTGGTGAATGCAGCAGTAGTCCAGTTCGTTCGTTCGTTTTTGAAGGCTCCAACATATTTGCATGCGTCGGCATTGGTCACCTAATGGCGGCTCTCCATGCTGCTCGATTTCTGGCAGCTTCCCTATTTAGTCTCTTATCTCTGAGGTCAAATTCAGTGACCTCATCCCAGGTCTTTGTCGGTCTGCCTTTCGCAACCCTACCCCTAAGATTAACACTTCTCACTTTCTGCACCTATTTCTCATCCCCTATCCTCTCCACATCCTCAAACCATCTCAATCTACCTCTCCTCATCACAACACTGTCACACTCCAGTCCCATCCTACCCCTCAACACTTCCAACGTAAACCTAGCCCCCCCTCCCCCAGACTTCACACTCAGGGACGCACTGCACATCCACCTAATCATTGTCATTTCTGAACGTTTGAGCCTGTGCGTATCCTCTTCCTTTACTGCCGAAGTCTCACTACTATACAGCATTACACTCCTAACACATGCTGCATACACAGATCCCTTAGCATGGAGGGAGAACCCTCTTATTGTCAGGAGAGGCAACAACTCCCTGAACTTCTTCCAACCACTCCTCACTCTAGCCACAGAGCTAGCTCCAGCCCCAACTCCACCATATAACATGTCTCCCAAGTAACAGAACTCTTCCAAATAATTTTACCAATATCTTACAGATTAGGGTACTGTAGAATATGTATTTTTTCTGTTCAGTTCTTCCTATTCTGTGGCAAATTTTCTATGCCGCATGGTAGTCATTTTTTTTCTTTCCAGCCGGTTTCAGCTGGAGGGCGGGTGGGGGGGAGGGGAGGCTTCTTGCTTTGCTATCGTTATCTTCATCTAATAAAATTACGTACCATAGTCAGTCTTCTATATAACAAACAGCACCGAAGGACCATTAGGTCTGTCGCTGCTTTCTGTCTACTGTACCCTTTGTACTTTGTACCATCTTTCTTCTTCCTGTTCTACCTTCTTTCCCTTTCTTCTTACACCCTCTTCCTTTTTTCTTCTTCGCTTTCTTTCCTCTTCCTTTTCCATCGTCTTTCCTCTTCCTCTTCCACCCTCTTTCTCCTTCCTCTTCCGCTCTCCGTCCCCTTCATCTTCCACCCTCTTTCCCTTACATCTTCCACCGTCTTTCCCTTTTCTCCATCATCCTCTTTTTCTTTTTTCTTCCATCCTCATTCCCCTTTCTCATCCACCCTCTTCCCATTTTCTCTTCCATCCCTTTTATCCTTTCTAAACCACCCTCTTTCCACTTTCTCTTCCAACCGCTTTCCCCTTCCTCGTCTCCCTTCTTCTTTCCTCCTTCCTCCTCTCCCTCTACTTCATCGCTCCTCTCCCTCGTCGTTTTCCTCTTGACGTTCTTTTTTACTTTTATAGCTTTCACTCTTTTTCAGCTTTTCTCATTTTTCACTATTCTTCCACGTTCTTCCTTCTCTTCCAACCTCAGTCCTCTTTTTCCTCCTCCTCATCTACCTGCTTATCAGATCCTCCTCCTCATACTCTCTCTCCACCAATAAAAGTCTGCCTCTGTTTATCCTTCTGTTATGTTTCATTTTCACCTTTTTCCGTGTCCTTTACTGATGTCTCATTCTTTTAACATGCTATTAGTACGACATATTGTTTCACTTTTACCATTTTATTTTTATTTTCTGAGTTCTGCCCCGTTTACTCATAGCGTTTCATTCTTTTTATCTGCTCTTAGTAAAGCATTCCATTCTGCTTCGCTCTCATCATTACATTTTGGCTAATTTCTGTAATGTTTAATCGCAAGTTTCATTCAGTTTGCTGCTTCTAGGTCTGTTTTCATTTTGTTTCGTTTTCACCATTTTATTTTGGTTCTTTTTTATTTCATTTTGCTGTAGAATGTTTTTCTAGTTTTATTATATATATATATATATATATATATATATATATATATATATATATATATATATATATATATATATATATCCGTTCTTCTTGTAGTTCCCAGTTTTCATTCTTTTACATATCTTCGTTCCGCGCGCGTGCGTGCGTGTGTGTGCGTGTGCGTTTAATGCTTCTTCCAGGTAATAATATTCACCTTTCTCCTTTCAGCCCGTGTATGTCATCTGTATTGATTTCTTCTCTCCTTCGTTTTCGCATTACGCAGCATAGTTATTAATTACGTCGGTAGCTTTGGTTTATCAATTATCTTTCAGACTAAATAATATAATTAGATTTAGTTGGAACAAAATACAAGCAAACAGGCTGCTCCTACTCACGATTATATTTATTTTAGGAATTACCTGTACTAGTGAATGGCTTCACCGCCATGAATTGACTACATTGATGTATTTTTCATTATTTTTTGTTACCTACATATAATTCTTGTCAAGATACGAGACAGCTTTGTAGTGACTGGGTCAGAAACAGTGTTATCCACTTGGCAACCACATGTCTCTCTTCCTTAGCTGAATAAAATCGTTTCGCGAAGGCAGCAGCAAAATGCAATATGCGTCACCTAACTGAATGGGTTAATGAAGGCTGTATCAATATCCCCAGTTCTAAGAGTCACACTCAGCCGATTCAGCTCGTCTGGAGATGGCAAGAACATACAGTACGTCACCGGACTGAAGGTGTTAATGAAGGTTTTATCTAAGACCTCCAGGTCCAAAAGTCTCTCATAACCTGAGAAAGCCGTCCACGGCTGAAGGGTTAATTGCGTTGTTACTTTTTAAATAAACATGAAAAATTTTGCGTTACAGTTCCTCAATTTCCATGAAACCTTCTCTCACATTCTCCCTCCGCTTTCTTAGTCAACATTCCCCTTCCCCCTTCCCTTTCTACCTTCCCATCTCCCCTTCTCCCTTTACCCTCCCGTCTCCCCTTCCCCTGTTCCCCTTCCTCCCTCCCTTCCCTTTCCCCCCTTTCTTCCCCTTTCGTTGGCATCCTTATCCCTCTCCATCCTTCCTCATTCCCCTTTCATCTCTCACTGACATCAGTTTCCCTCCATACCTTTCTCCTTTCTCTTTTCCTCACCCTTTCCTCCTCATTCCACCCTCTTCCTTTTCTCCTCCTATCCCCACACCCTTCTCACTTCCGTGACATCATCTCCCCTTCTTTCCTTCCCCTCCTCCATCCCCTCCCCGCTTCCCCTCTCCCTACTTCTTTTCTCCTTCCCTAACAATCTCCTTACTTTTCAGTTTACCTGTTCATTCTCATCTTCCTCCCCATCTCACATCCCCACACGCCCTATTTCTCTCATATCATCCCATAATTTCAGGATATCCTTCCTTCCCCTCTCCTCCTCCCGCCTCCTCCCAACTCTCTCTCTCTTTCCCCTTTCCCCTCGAACATCACTCCTCTATCTCCCCCGCCTGCATAACATCATCCCCTTCTTCTTTGTTATTTTCCTTTCATCTCACCTTATTTCCCTCTCCTTCTCCTTCCCCACCCCTCTCCCTTCCCTTCCCCCTAACCCTCTCCCCGCCGAACATCACCCCCTTTGCTCTGGCAACACTGTCTAAGACGCCATACATTTCAACCCCATGGTTGGCAATAGTGCAAGAAGACACGTACGAGTATACGATTTTTGAATGTTCTTCTTCCTGATGCAGACTTGTTCTTTTAATCTCTCTGAATCCGGGGATATTCTGTTGGGTTATTCATGTTACTTCCAGCCGATTTTGTTCACTTTTTTGGGGAGATCTCGTGTTGTGAAGGAGTTAATGAAGGATAGATCTAACTTAAAAGTTTGGCGTTAGCCAAAATTAAAAATAACTCACAGGAGTGAAGGGGACAACTTCGTTAATCTGATAACGTATTTTTGTAGTTTAATATTGTTTGTACTAGACTGTTTATTCAGACTGGGAGAACACCTGGTAGTGAAAGAACTAAAAAAAAAAAAAATGCTAACCCTTGCAGTAAAAAGAAAAATTCAGCCAGAAGCTGAATATAATTGTCAGGAGACAGCAAAAATAAAATATAAAGGACTACTGAATTCAAGACCCAAGGAAACTTACAAGCCTGGTTTTGTTTGTCTTGTGCTTCTATTTCTCTACGGCTGGGCAGATCACAGGCAGTTTTTGTGGGCGTGGGAGGCTCGCTGGCAAATATTTCGTGGAGTTACGAATCTCACTAATATCTTTTTTGTGATTTAAGATATTAATACCTTTTTTCCTGGAGTATCGGAAGTCTTTACCACCTTTTTGGTGAGTCTGGAATATCAACATCACCTTCTTGGGTGCTTTTCTGTTTTTCCATCCTTGTTTTTAGCTGATATAATAGCTTTGTTATAACCTTCCATATAATAAACGGCCAGGAAAGGACAAATAGGTCTGTTGATGTTTGTATTCCTTTGTGCTCATATGTACTCTTTCATAGGGTGGAGTCCCACTAATACGTTATTCACAGTGTTTGGAGTCTCACTAACATCTTTTTCTTAAGGTTAGGCGACTCCTTAATACTCTTTTCGTGGGTATGGAAGTCTCATTCTATTATTGTCTCATATTCTCTTAGTTTTTCCCATTGTTTCTCCCATTCTTTTATTCTTTCTCCTACTTCTTACTCCCTTTTGTTCGTCAATCTTAATTTTCTCTTTAATTGACCACACGGCCCAGTAATTCTTGACAGCATATTCTCATTTCGTTAATTTTCTCTGCTCTCTAATTCCCTTTCATTACTCCTTATTCTCTCTTATTCTCTGTTCTCTCAAGCCGTATATCCTAAATAGATAACCGCGCGGCCTAGTGACTCTTGACAGCCAGCGGACCCGAGTATATCAATCTGTCAAATCAGACTCCACTTACAACCAGCAAATTACACCCTGTATATACGCCTGCCCATCACACACCGGATGTCCAGCCACCTGTGATATTCTCTCCACCTTCATTGTCCTGTCCTAGTTTCTGTCCGTCCTTTTCAGTTTGTCTTACTGTCCTCCCCTTCTGCTGCTTTGTTTGCTTGTATGTTCTATTTGGTATCGTGTCTTTGTTATGTCTTACCTTTCAGTATTGTCCTATTCTCCTGTCGGTCTGTCTAATCAACAATTATCGTCCTGTTTATAAACCTGTCCACCACACATTGGATTCCCAGTTACCTGTTTTATTCCGTCCATCTTGTTTTGCCGTCTTTCTGTCATTTCCTCTCCCATACTTTTCGCTCACCTTTGTTTTCTCTGTTCGTTCCTTTAGTCCATGTTACAGTATGAATATATCCTTTTGTCCTTTCCTTCTGTTTTGTCCTTTCCATTATTGTCTTATCAACATTCTTACTCTTTGATTATGTCCTTCTCTTCTGTTTATAAAGCTGTAACACACCGGACATCCCGTCACTTGTATTAGTTTTTTACATTCTGTTTTGTCCTATCTTGTCAGGATGAGCCATCTATTATACCCTTTTGTTTTGTTGTATTGTACTGTATGCTTTCATCCTATTCTGTTAGTACCTTTTATTCTGCTTGTTCCTCCTGTCTGTCTTCTATATAGGTTTTGTTTTCTCTTATCCTGTTTTATCCTACCTTCAAGTCTTGTCCTATAATCCAGTCAGTCTGTGGAATAAGTCTTCGGTTTTGTCCACCAAGATATCCTTTATTTACAAGCTCGTACATCAGACACGGGATTTCTAATCACCTGTGTTATTCTGTGGATTTTTTTGTCCTGTCCATTGTTTTGTCGTGACATGTATGCTCAGCCTTTCCTGTCCCTTATTATTTTTGTTCTAGTGTTCTGTTGATTCCTCCTGTTAGTTTTTTTTTTTCTGTTGGTGTATGTCTTCTTTTAATCTGCCTTTACTGTTTTGTCCTATCCGCCTGTTCCCTGTTGTTTTGGCAGTCTCTCCAGTGTACTGTATATTGCCGACACTCAAAAGGTCAAGGGGCAAACGATCAAAGCAAAGCAATTAGCACTGAAGATCGTAGCCTGAGGAAGACCACTCAAGTCGATAATGCAACAAACACTCAAAACGGCTCAGCGAGGATGGATCTGGGAAGTAAACACAGTGGTTCCCGGATGATCCATCAGTCACACATACTGGGGAATCTTGGGGGCCCTCTCCCCGGGGAAAAGCTCTAAGAATCGCCACCGGGCAGCCCCCCGGCAAACAACCATTTCTTTTCCCTTAAAATGTTGCAGGAGAAGGCGCAGCTGCCAAAGGTGTTCATTGTCGTGTTTTTAGAAACTAGTTTGGCGCTGTTTTTATTGTGATTCGAATTTTTCCCTTTGTACTTATTCCTGCCATTCTTCTCTGTCTTCCAGAGTCTGCATTTCATTTTCATTTTCCTCCACTCATTTCTGTTAAATATCGTCGTCCTCTTCCCTCTCTTGGTCGCATTCATTTCTCTTTCATAGATTCCTTTCCTTGTCCCCATCATTCTCCTCTTTCCTATTTTCCTTACTTCTTTGCACGTTTCTCCACAACTTTCTTTCTTCTGTGTGTCTGAGACTATAATGGCCTTTATTCACCACTTTATCTCTCCCTTTGTTCTTAAGACCCTTCCCCCTTCCCTCCTTCTCTCATCTCTCTATCTCTTTCGTTCAATGTGTCTTTTCCTTCCTCTCCTCTCTCATTTCCTCATCCCCTCGGGTTCACAGTCTTTCCATATTTTCATCATGTTCATCGTCTTTTCTATCGTTTTATTTTTAGTATCGTCTGTATGTCTATTCATTTGTTTTATCGTCTTTCCATCCTTTCATCTGGTTCATCTTCTTTCCATCATTTCATCTTGCTCAGAGTCTCTTCGTCCCTCCTCCTGTTTCCTCCTTTACTCCTTTGGCTGCATGTAATTTTTAAGAACTGAATCTAGTCGTCAGGTGCAAGTAGGGAAGTAATTAAAAATTCTAGGTCAAAATGCTAAGTGTGAAAGTTACTAACATTTTCAAGACAGAGTAATCTCTCTCTCTCTCTCTCTCTCTTATAACATCGACTTCTGTCACTTTGCAGGTCGCATTACCTACTTCTGCACTCACATCGACTTTTCCGTCATTGTACGAGTAAATGGCATTAGTTTCGTCCTTACATGTGAAATTGACTGCTTCTAAGTGGCATCATCATCTCGTCCCAGATATGATCGACTTTTCCTTGAGAATGACGTCGGCCGCTCTTTTTATACGTCGTCTGTTCATTTTGCATGTGACGTCGACGTCTGTCTACAGGCGACGTCGCCTCTCGGGACAAGACCTCGACTTCCTTTTGCATGTGACTTTTCTCTGCAAGTTTCACAGACTTGTCTACGGAGTTAACTTCTATCCAGAGTCAGAGTGGGTTTCTTCCTGCAAGGAATGTCAACTTCTCTTTGCAGGTGACGTACTAATATATTTGTAGGTAATGTCAACATATCAAAACAGGTGACACAGAATTCAGTATTTTTAAGTAGGTTTGACTTCTCTTTTTCCAATAACGTCAAGATTCTCTCTCTCTCTCTCTCTCTCTCTCTCTCTCTCTCTCTCTCTCCCTCTCTCGTACTGTCAACTTCTCTTTTCAGGTTATTTCGCATCTTTTTTTTGGATCTGACATCAATTATTCTTTCACTGTAATAGCCATCCAAATCTTTCCCGGTGACATCAACCTATTTTTCTCTGCGGGCATCATCTTCCTGTCGCACATAACACTCGTAGACTTTTGTTTGTAGATGACGTCACCTTCTCACTGCAGGTGACGTCGATTTCTCTTTGCAAGTGACATCGACATCTCTCTGCACGTCACGGCTTTCTGCAGGTGACGCCGACTTCGCTATGCAGGTGATGTCGACTTCTCGTGGCAGGTGAGACCGAGTTCTGTATTTTCAGGTAAGAATGACTTATTTCTTTTCAGTAACGTCGAGCTAGAATATTTCTTCCTCTCACTTTCTGTCTCTTTTCTATCTCTGTCTATGTCTAACTATACCCATATATGAATCTATCTATCTATCTCTCTACTACATGGAATCGACTTCTCTCTCTCTCTCTCTCTCTCTCTCTCTCTCTCTCTCTCTCTCTCTCTTTCTGCTTCTTCTTCGTCTTCTTCTTCTTCGGTACAGCTCACATCTGCTTATCTTTCGTTCTAAATGATATCGAATTTTGTTTACAGATGACACTAACTGCTCCTATGGAGGTGTCATTGTCGTCTGGTCGTAGATGACATCGACTGCTGCCTGCAAGTGACGTCGACTTCTCTCTGCAGATTGTGTCGGCTTCTCTCTACAGGTGACACCGCCATCTCATGGGAAGGAAGGTCGACATCTCTCTGCATGTGACGTCTACTTCTCGCCGCACGTGACGTCGACTTCTCTCTGCATGTGACGTCGGAATCATCCAGCAGGTGACTCCGACTTCTTTATGTTGTTGACGCCTTCTCCTCTACCAAGGTAACGTCAACATCTCTAAAGGTGACGTCGGCTTCTCTCAACAAGGGACGTCGACTTGTCTCTGCAAATGACGGCAATATCTGTTTGAAGGTGACATCAACGTATCTTGGCAGGAGACGCAGTATTACATATTTTGGGTATGATATCTTTCATTTAATTAACGACAATTTCTCTCTCTCTCTCTCTCTCAAGTAGAGTCGCCTCTGTCTCTTTCCAAGTCACTTTAACTTCTTTTCGGATAATATCAACTTCTCTTTCGTTGCAAATGACGTCGAATCATATAATCATTCTTCTTCTTCAGCGAGACATCGTCTGCTTCCCCGGAGGCTGGATCGTCTTCTGGTCGCATATGACATCGATTTCTCTTTGTATATGACGTCGAGTTCGCTCTACAGATGACTTCGAATTCTCTCTGCTTGTGACATCGACCTCTCTCTACAGGTGCCGCCGACGTCTCTTTCCAGGAAACATAATTTCTTCTCTACAGGTGACGAAGGATTCTCTCTGCAAAGAACGACGACTTCTCTCTGCAGGTGTCGCTGAACCCGATTTGCAGGTGACGTCCACAAACCTCCGTAGTTGACACCAAATTCTACATTATCTTGTAAGGTTGACTTTTTTCTTGTTTTCATTAACGTTGAGTTTCTCTCTCTCTCTCTCTCTCTCTCTCGCTCTCGCTCTCTCTAACGTAACATCGATCTAAGGCTCTTTGCAGCTGAATTTCTTTTCCACTCACATTTACCTCTCCTTCACAGCAAATGACATCAAATGCTTCTTTTCAGGTGACATCGAATACATCTACTGAGGCTGCATCGCCGTTGGGTTGCAGATGATACCCATTTCTGTTTGTAGGTGAGGTTCAGTTCTCTCTGAACGTCACATCAACTTTTTCTGCAGGTGACGTCGATTTCACTCGACAGGTTACGTCGCCTTCTTTCGGGACAGGACTTCAGCTTTACCTGCAAGTAGCGTCGACTTCATTGTGCAGGTAACGCCGACTTCTTTCTGTATTGTAATGCCGACTACAATGCCGGTGACGTCAACCTGTGTCTCTACAGGTGACCTGTTTCTCTTAGCAAGGGAGATCAATTTCTCATTACTAGCGACGTCGACAGATCGCGGCAGCTGAAATCAAATTTAATAGTGTCAGGTACTGTAAGAGTGACTTTTAAAAGTCTCTCTCTCTCTCTCATATAACATCGACTTCTGTCACTTTGCAGGTCGCATTGCCTACTTCTGCACTCACATCGACTACTCCGTCATTGTAAGTGGCATTAGTTTCGTCTACAGGTGACACTGACTGCTTCATAAAAAGTGTCATCATCCTCTCGTCCCAGATGTGATCGACTTCTATTTGAGAATGGCGTCGGCTGCTCTCTGCAGATGTCGTCGGTTCTGTCTGCATGTGACGTCGACGTCTGTCTTAAGGCGACGTCGCCTTCTCTCGGGACGGGACGTCGACTTTCTTTTGCACGTGACGTTGACTTCTTTCCAGGTGACGCCGACTTTTCTCTGCAGTTTACACAAACTTCTCTACGGAGTTAACGTTAACTTCTCTCTAGGGTCAGAGTGGGTTTCTTCTTGTAAGGAACGTCGACTTCTCTCTGCAGGTGACGTACTAATCTATTTGCAGGTAATATCAACATATCAACACCGGTGACACAGAATTCAGTATTTTCAAGACTGTTTGACTTCTCTTTTTCTATCATCGTCGAGATTCTCTCTCTCTCTCTCTCTCTCTCTCTCTCTCTCTCTCTCTCTCTCTCTCTCTGTCACACACACACACACACACACTCACACACATACTTCCAGCTAATTACCTAGCTTGAGATGATATTTCTTTCGTCTAATATGCCATTATCGATGAGTAGTTATTGTTAATCCCTCCAACCAGACAATAATTGATCTACCGGTAAGGTATTTGTTCTTATATTGTGATATTAGCTAGTCAGATTCGTGTCCGAAGAGTCACGAAATCAAGGCTCTTGCCGGTCACCAGGATATGTGGGATGGACTCCGCATTTACTCCTAGTCCATATCCTTTCCCGCACCCTAGTCTGGTGACTTGCTGGCATTAGCGCAGCCAGGTTGAGCTGTGACTTTCCGAGGAACCTGTTCAGCCTTGGTCAGTTGTGAAGTAATAATAATATTTAAAAAATTAACAGCTGGTGTCTCCTCCCCCTATCCCTCTCTCTCCCCAACCCTCCTTATCACATCTTGTCAAAGTGTTTTTAAAGAGCGGCGCCACTCGGACGAACGCCTCTCTACCTAGGCAACATGTGGTCCGTGGCCGGCATGCGACCCTACCTTCCTAGTGGTACGGCTCGCGGAACAGTGTTGACATAAACTTGTGTATAACCTCTCATTTAGCTACAGAGTGATATATGGAGAAAATAATCCACTTCACAATAATAATTATACATACAGTATAGACTGCGTGTATCAAAACTCTGACGATTTATCCTTGTAGGCGACCTGATATTAATTATTACAGTAATAAGGAAACAAAATGAATATAGTGTTAGGCACTGGCATGATGTGTTTGGTATGCGTGTCTTTATTTATTAGGTATATGATCGTTATGTTACTATGTTTTTGGTAGTCTAACATATGATTCCACCGCCGCCGGGTGATGTGTTTTTAGTTAAGGTGAATTTTATTTTTCTTGCATAACGAAGTCAGGCGCCGTACCCAGCATTTCGTTACATTTATATCAACATCATTATCATCCGGCCCTCCTTTCCCACCCAAGGGCAGGGTGAGGAGTAGCAAAGTCCAGACAGCCCAATTTTGCCCAGTCCAATGGGCCACGCTTCCATTCACTTATCATTCAAGTCCTCGGAATCCTGGCTCTATCGGATACGCCAACAACATTCACCACGTTCTGTAGCTTCACATAAACGTATCCGATGGATGGGGGCGCCCATCATCCACTCACTCAATGTAGAGTGATGCCATATGAGCTCTACACTGAGTGACAAGCCAAATGGTTTCCTGTACCCAGGAAACCATTTACTACGTTGGGTGGAAACCATATAACCGGGGTTTCTGGCAGGATTAAGTGGACATAGATTCCACTATCCAAAATCACTTAATCATGGCAGTTGTTTCAGAGAGAGTTACATTTAAAATTTATAATAATTAATATGGCCAATATTGTGCACACATATGCCACATATTACAGGATGGGTGGTTTGTCACTTTCTTTCGGGATAACTGCCCAATACACATCAACTGGCGGACCACCTGAAGCCCAGCAAGGACTGCTGGGGTAGTATGGTATATCTGTGGGTGCCAGCGCCGAACAGAACACTCCAGCACCTCCAACAACGCACGATGGCCGAGTGGGAACTATTCAGAAGAAATACAAGAACTCTTGTTGTACAGACCTGTTGCCTCTGTCTCTGACAGGCTGCAGGGGGTTATCGCTAATTGCTGGGAGGAACGATCCATTACAAACTTTTCTCTGCACAGACTGTGCGATAATTTGTAGGTTTTGCTAAAACACACATTTGGTTTTTATGTAATGTAGAAACACCTTCTCTTTATGTTAAAGGGCTGTTACCATTGAATTTATTTAGTAATATTTCCATCATACGATATTTTATGGGAATTTTTCTCCATTAATACAACAATCACACCAATATTACCTTCTTAATATCCATATCCTATACACAGATGTGTAGATAATATCAAGTCCACTCCAACCATACAGGAAACGTGGAAGAGTACTGGAAGAAAAGTATGGAGAGTTAGCCATGAAACGATTCTGAAAAAGAAAAAATATCTGTAAGAATGGGAAAAATACTTGTAGCAAGAAACCTAGCACTGTCACCTGTGTATTTGAGTCACAGCAGATGAGACAGACAGGCAGACAGAGAGAAAGGGGGATGGGGAGAGAGAATAAGGAGAGAGAGAGAGAGAGAGAGAGAGAGAGAGAGAGAGGAAGGGGGAGGATAAGGAGAGAGGGAATGGAAAAAGAGAGGGCGGGAGGGAGTAGGGAAGAGAAAGAGAGAGGCAGGGAGAGGGAAAGAAGGAGGGGGAGACGGAGAAACCAGTTCTCTTCACACACAGCAGTAATATCAGAGTAAATAAACTTTGACTGAATGGAGGGATTAAGAACATTTACAGAATATCGCCCCAAGGTAAGTAAATAGCTAGAAGTATGTGACAGGAAAATGAGGTGGGAACTTAGGATATCGTACATCTGGACATGGAGGCAGTGTTACCAGATGAAATCTGGGAGAGGCAAATGTGAGGTGTAACTTGTGGCCGGTAATACATCATCGGGCCAACATTTCACATTTTGGTACATTTTTTTTTTTTTTTAATAATCGCTTCACTTCTATTGACTCGTTTAATATTTTCTTCGTTCATATATTTTTTCTCTCCATTTCATTTCTTCATGACATTTCCTTACATTATGCAGATTAAATTATCTGAAGATGATACACGTACTTCTGGAGATGAAATAAAACCGACCCAGATTGAAAGATCATACGACTATCTTTCTCGTTTGAGAAACGGAAAGACTTATTCGCGAAAAGTAGATCAATCAGCTTAGTCTCACTCATATCCTACCCTCAATACACCACATTTCTCTGTTACCTTCTACTTTTTTATATATGACGTCACAACCTGCAACCCCTCCTGCCCCCCAAGCGATCATCTTGGAAGATGCATCGCGTCCTAAATTTACGGGAATGAATCCTGCTATTAGCGTGTATGATTTCATTAGTGATGTCCAGTCTGCACTTACAAACAAAGGACCTACAACAGGCAGTGTTAAAATCGCCTGGCTTGGGAGCGATTAGACGATGGTAACTCCCGTGTGGGATCTCTCATAAAATGTAGATTCTTGGAGAAGTTTACTTTCTTTGTTGAATGTTGCAACAAATTCTTAGATTTTTTTTTGTAACCAAACGAAAGCAGGATGTTTGATGAGCATCTACAGATTACTGCAAAGTATGAAACAGGATAAGTTCATCCCTCCCGAACAATTTTCGCTGTTAGAGGCAACTATGGCATCAGCAGCTACAGGAACAAAAATTCTCGAGGCACTACGGAACAGTCAGTGGGCGGAAACTGATGAAATGGGAAAAACTACTTTAACACTAAATAATGTAGCAAT
Organism: Coenobita brevimanus; assembly: GCF_032717465.1. NCBI lineage: Eukaryota > Metazoa > Arthropoda > Malacostraca > Decapoda > Coenobitidae > Coenobita > Coenobita brevimanus. The sequence continues at coordinate 27,760,800 of NC_137056.1, read as the reverse complement.
TTAGTTACCTCAGGTTCGTAAATCGTCTTAGCAAAGGTGAATCAGACGCTGCGTTAGAGATTCAGTTTTCTCCTTGGGATGACATAGCCATGTTAGCTGTACAGACAGAAGAGAAACTTGGTATCACGTCTGTTCAAACAGTTCGTACAGTTCAACCAGTTACTAGCCCAGCATCACCTCTTAAGTCACGAGGTGAAAGATATGTTCCTTGTTTACTCAACGGACACCATCTATCTGCATGTCTGGGTATTAGGGTGGAAGATTAGAGTGTTAGGGTGGAATATAATGGCAACTGGGCTGGACATTAGGGTATCAGAGTAGCATTTTGTAGTTTTAGGTGGGTTAGAGCGCTGCGTCGATGAGTAGGGTGTCAAGTTGTAGGATTAGGTGCCAGGAAAGAGTATAAGGGTGTCAGACTCAGCCTAAGGTAAGGATGGCAAAAATGAGTAAAAAGAGATCACCATGTGACACTAGAGAAAGTTGAGTGAAGTTAGAGGCATTGTTAATGTCTTAGCGTTAGGGTGTTACGAGTGGGAAATAAGTTGGGTGGAGAGAAAGATTACAGGCATTTGAGAAAGGTGAGTCGAGGAGAAGAGTTGCCCGACAGAGATATTTGGTGTTAGAGGCTCCAGAGTTGCCCTTTAAATACTGAAGTGCTAGCAAACGAAACTAATGTCATTGCATGTAATTAGGGCTGCTCTTTAGAGATATTAGGATGCTAGGGTGGAAAAAATGTGGAATTCAGAGTGTTCCTGAAGAAAGATTAGAGTGTTAAGAAGGAAATTAATGCTGGAGTATTTGGATGGCAGGAGTGTGTACCTGGTTGGGTAGAGTGTTAGGGAAAAGGATTAGGATGATCGTGTTGTTCATATCGTAGCGTTTATAAAGGATCCAGCATGCTTGCATGAGTCGGCATTGGACCCCTAATGGCAGGGCTCCACGGTGCACAATCTCTGGTGGCCTCCTTGTTCAGTTCCTTATCGCTGCGGTCACACGCTATGCCCTCGTCCCAGGTCTTTTTCGGTCTGCCTCCTGCAGCCCTACCCCTGACGTCCACACTTTTCACCATCCACACCCAGTTGCCATCTTCCATTCTCTCAACATGCTCAGACCATCTCAATATACCCCTCCTCATCACAACATCAGTATACTCAGGTCCCATCCTTCCTCTCAACTCTTCAATCGTAATCCTAACCCTCCCAGACCTCGCATTCAAGGACGCACTGCACATCCATCTAATCATTGTCGTTTTTGTAAGTTTGAGCCTGAGAATATCCCCTTCATTTACTGCTCAGGTCTCACTACCATACAACATTACACTCCTAACGCATGCCGCATAGAAGGATCCTTTAGCAAGGAAAGAGAGCCCTCTCAGTGTCAGGGGAGGCAACAGCTCCTTGAGCTTCCTCCAACCACCCCTTACTTCAGCCATAGATATAGCTCCAGCACCACCTCCAACATATAACGTGTCCCACAAATAACAAAACTCCTTTACACACTCAAGAGACTCACTAGAAAGGCCAATCTTTTCATGCCCGACAATCTCTACATGCTCTTCCCAACACACCGCACACGAGAAATCAGCATTATCTTGCAGTATACCTTTAATACCACTACAGCTCTTATGCAACCACTTATCACAAACACTACAAGGATGGAGTTACTTCCCACACCCTTGTGACAAACAGCACATGCCCACACTCCCTCTGCTTTGACAGCACCACTACCAGGCCTAGATATCATTTTTTTTAAAATCCGCATTTACTCTCAAACCCTTCTGCCCCATTCCGTCTCTCCATCTCCTGAATCTTTCCACAGCCTCCCTTTCATTCTCTGCAATCAACACCTATTTGGTGTTGATTACATTCAATATCTCTCATTAGAATCCACTTCTGAAGTCACGTGAAAGAGCTTCAGGCGCCATGAGAAACAATAAGGGGCTCAAGACTGACCACTGATGCACGCCAATATTCAAGGAAACTCATTACTCAAATCTCCATTCACTCTCACCTGGGTGCGAGTATCCACATACATAGCCATGACCACTCTTATCGGCCACACCTTGATCCCAAGCTTTCTTATTGCCCACTTCACCACCTCCCTCGGCACTCTTTCAAAAGCCTTTTCCAAATCAACAAAAACAAAATACAGCTCCCATTTCTGTCCTGTATATTCTTCCCGAAGCTGTCGAATAATGAATATGGCATCAGTGGTTTCTTTACCTAGCAAAAACCCAAACTGCATCTCATCAATATTCACGTTTTCTCTACTCATACCTTGTAAGACTCTCTCCATTACCTTTATTATCTGGTTCAAAAGTTTTATGCCTCTATAATTATCTCTTTCCAGGGCATCATCCTTCCCCTTACACACATTTACAGCCACACTCCTCACCCTGTCATCTAAGACAACACTCTCATCTACAATGGTATTTATCAAGTTAGTAACTAAACCCACTCATATATCTTGTGAGCCTTCAGTATTTCACCAGTCAACCCAGACACACCCTCCGCCTTCCCCAACTGCATCCTGCCTATTGCCCTGCTCATAGTAGCAACGTCATTCAAGGGCCAAGAGCCAAACACTGGATCCGCTGACTTCAAACCTTCCCTATTCCGGCTAGACTCCGAATTTGGCAATCGATTATAATGCTCTCTTCAGGTGTCTTTAATATTCTCACTGTTCACCACAACATTTCCTTCATCATTCTTAACACACTGCTCACCTATGATATAACTATTTTTCCTCGCAGCTGATTTCCCACCTTAAATCCCATATTCTTCCTTTCAACACTATATAGGTTATCCGGTAAAAGTCTCTGAGAATCAGTGAATTAATGCCTCTACTACGGTAATGCCTTCTGTAGCTTATTTTCGATCGTACCAAACTATTTTATTCAGTTCAGCAGGGCGCACTGGCACTAAAGGGTAACTGAAGGCTGTATCTTATCACTCCAGCTCGGCAGGCCTACTCTTCACTAAATAAAATTGATTGGACATAGCAAGAATAATTAACACTCGTCGTAGGTTTGATTGGGTTGATAAATGTGGTTACTCTGTCTTTATTTAGCCTTTCCCGCCCCGGGATGTCATATTATATAGGCCTACATTATATTCTTGCTATATCCTGGCAATTTACTTAGCTTGGGAGTGACACGTCAGACTGGAGGGGTTTGATATAGCCTAAAATAACTCGCTAAAAGTGGTTACTAGGTACAAAGTCTCGGCCCGATGCAAGGTATGAATCACGGTGCAAGCAGCTGCCGGCATCTCATTCAGTAATCCAGCCGCCCTTCATGGGGTAGTAGGTACTATAAGTGCCTAGGAGGTACTGTGGAACCTGAATAATGCAGTGGCCTTGTATTCCACTGTATGGAGTTAATATCCGCCACAGGCTCAAAGGCCTAAGTTATGGAGATGAGCTTCCCGGCAAGGAGTCTCATGGCGTGTGACCCAAACTTTATCTTTACCTCCAGATGATTATAATAAAAAAAACAAGATATCTAGAACTGAAGGAGTCACAATGCTTCCGATTCAAAAGAGCTGAACCCAGTGTACAGCTGTGTGAACAGTACTATCGCTGGGAAGGCGATGTAAGTGCCATGATATGGTAGGATGGTAAAGTGTTTAGCGGATGAGGTGTGCACCAGGTTTACGGGAATATGACACAAGCAGCGGGAGGGTAAGGTAAGTGACGGGGACGGTGGTATACTGTTAAAAGATATTACTATGTTGACGAGAGAGAGAGAGAGAGAGAGAGAGAGAGAGAGAGAGAATTAAAACCATTGGCAAGTCAAACTACACACACACACACACACACACACACACACACACACACACACAAACACAGTTAAGGAACTCAAGATAGCTGGTGAACACAAAGTTATGTGAATTCAGGCGCACACTCCAGACAGGATGTTGTCCCTAACTACCACTGCCTAACACTGCCACGCTCCAGTAATGAGTCCCATTACGCTTGTTTAGCCTCTGTCTCGTTTCAACTTGGCGGATCAAACGTGGGTGAGCCTGTTTGCAGGAAGTTCATTGTCGCGATGCTGGTCTGGGGTCTCATTAGACCGACGGAAACTTCTGGATCTAAGTATGGGACTGTGGTGATTATCCTTCACTTATATATATATATATATATATATATATATATATATATATATATATATATATATATATATATATATATATATTCAGGCTGTATTGCGTATTATGTCCAAACTGTGTTACTGAATTTGAACGTTTTGAGGAGAATAATGGCTACCCAGGGAACGCAGCTTTTATGGTGAACGACTTCGGATCTTCCCGTCTCTCGTTTTTGAAAACATGTATTCATGCTGTGTTCTGTATCAAGTCAGGTTGTTTTTGGAGAGTATGAATTTTGAAGAGAGTATATATCTTGGCCTTGTTGCGGAGGTTGTGTTTTTTGTGATGTTTAGCCTGTTTGAGTTCGGAGATTTTTATTTTGAAGGGGAAGTTATGACGCTGACGAAGATGATAATGATGTTGATTATAATAATGATGATGATGATGTTGATAATGATGTTGATGATTATAATAATGATGTTGATGATGATGATATTATGGGGAATCAATTTTTGGAGAATTTAGGGTGTATTATATATATATATATATATATATATATATATATATATATATATATATATATATATATATATATATATATATATATATATATAAAATGGTGTCATTTGCAAACGAGACTGCAGCGAAGAGATGTAATAGAAAGTAATAGACTATTACCGGTACTAAATTACCTTGCTCTCTACAGTATTACTATTGCTATTACAAGCATACAATTTTCAGTCTTTTACTACTATTATTAATCGGAAATGCTGTAATATTCTATTACCATTACCCCATGCCTGACGTGTATATATGTACAGTATATCTGTCTACTACATGTGGGATTTAAGACCAGTAGGTTATCTTAAAGACAAATAATAGTTATGATGTTGATCGTGATGATTATGATGAAGATACTGATGTACTGTATTATGAAGCGTTTCGTTTTGTGGGACGCATAATCCAGGATGTGTTCTGAAGAAGAACCACACCACGTAAACCGTTACTTTAATCTAACCATAACCTCACCCAAAGCCTAAGCCATAATTTAACCATAACCTTAATGTTAACTAACTTAACCATAATGTTTGCCTTAACGGTAACCAAACACTGAACCATACCTCTTTACCTTCACCCTAATCTTAATTATCGCAAAAACGTGACTTTAACCTTACCTTTCTACGCACCACCTAAGCCATAATTATAACTATAAATTTACACCTAACTTCAGTTACATTACATTAACCTAAATCTAACGTTAACCCTAACATTAACCACACCAATATAGCCATAATTTTAACCTGAACCATAACCTTACTCTTCTCCTTAAACACACCATCTGATCCATATCATTAACCACAGCACCATCTTAACATTAACCATATCATTAACCACAGCACCATCTTAACATTAACCATATCATTAACCACAGCACCATCTTAACATTAACCATATCATTAACCACAGCACCATCTTAACATTAACCATATCATTAACCACAGCACCATCTTAACATTAACCATATCATTAACCACAGCACCATCTTAACATTAACCATATCATTAACCACAGCACCATCTTAACATTAACCATATCATTAACCACAGCACCATCTTAACATTAACCATATCATTAACCACAGCACCATCTTAACATTAACCACAACACCATCTTAATATTAACCACATCATTAACCACAGCACCATCTTAACATTAACCATATCATTAAGCAGAGCACCATCTTAACATTAGCCACAGCACCATCTTAAGATTAACCACATCATTAACCACAGCACCATCTTAACATTAACCATATCATTAGCCACAGCACCATCTTAACATTAACCACAGCACCTTCTTAACATTAACCACAGGACCATCTTGATGTTAACCACAACACCATCTTAACATTAACTATATCATTAACCACAACACCATCTTAACATTAACCACAACACAATCTTAACATTAACCACAGCACCATCTTAGCATTAACCACAACTCCATCTTAACATTAACCACACCACCATCTTCGCATTAACCACAGCACCATCTTAACATTAACCACAGCATCATCTTAACATTAACCACAGGACCATCTTGATATTAACCACAGCACCATCTTAACGTTAACGACAACACCATCTTAACATTAACCATAACATTAACCACAGCACCATCTTAACATTAACCAACCATGACCTTAACCATTTTCACCTCAGTCCTTACATTAACCACTGTCAAGGAGGGAAGGGAAATAAACACCTTTCAAAGGGGAAACTTAAGTAAATTTTGGCTTATAGAATTAGGCCTAAAATTTACTTTATTCTGACTTATGTCGCTGAGTCTCAGACAGCGAGAAATTTACAAACGTTGTCTTCAAACAGTACACAGCGAGAAATGATCACACATGGATGCTGAATTAATAAGTACTGTCAGCCCCTAAACGAAAGAATGAACCTTGCCCCCTGACAATCAAAAATTTACCCTGGAACTTAGTAATATTAAACCAGTCTCTTGCTTTCGCCTCTTTTAGCTTGCGCGAATGGTTTTATTAAGAACTAATATGAAAGTACTGGCTTAACTACCAGTCATGATTAAGAAAACTTTGTGCAGGCTGGGAGGAAAGACAATTAAGTAAGAACATTATGGAAAAATTAAACACGAGTTTACATTTAACAGAATGCAAAAGAAAAACTGAATTTGTTAATTACGACAAAAAGAATGCATACTGTACATTACACAGAAACTTAAGCAAACAAATTCACTCACTCACGCACTCAAACTACCTAACACTCTTAAATCCAGAAAACAGAAAATGTGTGGTGCCAGGCACAACAAACCTCATCCGACAGCAGTTATTTTATTACTGTTAAATAACGACTCGTTTCTGCCATTTACAACAGTCACTGCATAATTAAAGTCTAAGGTAGTGGCGCAAATGTTTTCGAGTTGCGCCCTCTGAAACTCCGTGATCTTGCGTTTGACCTTTCAAGGTCACTCATGGTCAAAGGTCATGCTGCCAAATGAAAGCCCATATAAGACTTCCTATATCTTGGTAGAAGCAAATATCTCTATCTTCAACGAGTTTCGAGTTATAGCTCCCTGAGTATCCGTGACCTTGAGTTTTACCTTTCAAGGTCAGTTACGGTCAAAGGTCAAAGTACCAATTAAAAACCCACATGGGATTTCCTATATGCTGGTAATAGTAAAAATATATTCAACCAGTTTCGAGTTATAGCCCACTGAATAACCGTGACCTTGAGTTTGACCTTTCAAGGTCGTTCAAGGTCAAATGTCTTGGTGCCAAATGCAAGTCCATATTACGAGTTCCTCTATGTTCATAATAGTATATAACTCTATGTTCATAATAGTATATAACTCTATGTTCATAATAGTATATAACTCTATCTTCAACCGTTTTCAAATCCGTCCCCTTGATCTTGACCTTTCAGGGTCATTCGATTATTTCCAAAATTTAAGCAATTTCTTTGGGGACCGTTGCCTACATATCCTGAAAGTTTCATCTAATTTCATTCAGCCGTTTTTCCGTAATGTTGCTAACAAAGAAACAAATAAACAAACAAGCAAACAGAGAAATTCGACTAAAAACAATACCTCATCAGAATCCGTCCCAACGAGGTAAAAATACTGGTAACTGGGGAGTTATGGAGTCACAGAACTGCGAGACGATCGCTGGTCGATACACGGTCTCCACTGATCTCTGCTCACACTGCTCTGGAAACACGTCGAGAATGGATGCACAGAACCGCGAGGAAAGTAGGTGATCCAATGCCTGAAGACACCTTCAAGACACGAGGGGTGGTCGCCGCTGGTCACTGTCCTTCACACTGCTCTGGGAAGCACGTCCATCTGTCGTCGATGCTAATTTCCAACGATGTTCTCAACTTCTCACAGATGCCCTGTGGCTATTGTGCGAAAGGGGCGGAACCTCCCCTCCCGATGTGAGGCGAACGGTATGTTTATAATAATCTCGATCAGTGATACACTAAGGTCGTGCATAAGGAAAATCACTATAAAGCATTGATAAATGTTTTGAAAATCTGTTCCAGTATGAGTGTAAATGCGAGACAGAGCTGAGCGAAGTTCTGTGTGATTTCACTAATGTTCGTATACTCCCATAATGATACAATGTCTCGAATTCGTGACAACCATAACCATAACTTTATCCACACTGCATTAACCTAAGCCTAAAATTAACCAAAACCTTGACAGTAATGTAAATAAAACTTTAACTTATCCAAAACATATTAACCTTAACCATACCTTGATCTTCATCCACTGATCCTAGCTATAATCACAGCTTTCATCATCAATTTATCCTTAACATTAACCTTAATCTTAACCTTAACCAGACATTAATCTTTGTCTTCATCATAGCTCTAATGAGAACCTTGATCCTAAAACTAACCATAGCCACAACTTTAACCTTAACCACCTCTTGCAAATCGCAGTGCTAGGACCAAATTTCATTATGTTGTTTTAAATGTATGTGTGTGTGTGTGTGTGTGTGTGTGTGTGTGTGTGTGTGTGTGTGTGTGTGTGTGTGTGTGTGTGTGTGTGTGTCCTTGGAAGTTTAACAATAAAAATGTTTTAGGAAATGCATAGTTTGTACTGTACTAGGTTGTGTTCCGCCAAAAGGTTAAGTTGAGGTAACAGAGTACACTTGTAAAAGGTCAGTTTGATGGTGATGGCAAGGTATTTTTAGTGCTTTTGTAAGTTCAGTTGTGTTACGTGGTTATCATTATTATTTCTTAAAATTAATATCTCCTTACACTAAACGCTGTTATTCAGCTTTGGAAAGATCTCTTCTGATGCAAGAAGCTTGGAGGACTTTTCTCTACCTTGCCATCACACTGCCATGCATTGTTGAAATGATAGACTTGTACGTACACATCTGAATATTTGCTTATTGAGGATATTAACAGAAACGACCCGATTCGAACCCTCTCTTTTTATAGATGTGGTCTCTTCTTTTATTATTATTATTATTATTATTATTATTATTATCTTTATTATTATTATTATTATTATTATTATTATTATTATTGGATATTCCTACCATTACCAGAACATTGTATTCAGCGTAGGACAGAGACCAGATTAAGTGGTTAAGAAGACTGCCGGTAAATCTAACTCCATCAGTTCGAGAAATCTCTCCAAAGCTGAGTAAACCATCTGACGATGGCAAAAACAAACAAACAAATAAAAACATCATCTGACTGAAGATGTTAAATGATGAGTGAGTGAATGTCTGGCTCGCTTTAATGGAAATTCAGGTAATTTCCCCGGACCTTTTTTGTTATTTATTTTTGGGATCATCACCAACCCATGTCTAAAAGTAAATATACTCGTATAGCAGGGTTATGATGATGATGATGATGATGATGATGATGATGATGATGATGATGATGATGATGATGATGATGATGATGATGATGATGATGATGATGATGATGATGATGATGATAGTAGTGGCTGTGGCAGTGGTTATTAAAAATGTGGTGCTAATGCCGAAGATGATGTTATAGTGACGATATTGAAAATGTGACGATGATAACAATAACGATAAAGATAACTAGTACGGTGATATCGATGACATTGATAACGAAGATGATGATTGTGCTGATAATGATGGCGATGATGGTAAATTATATGATGATGGTGAGGAAACTGATGATGATGGTGCTATCAAAATAGATTATGCACTGCAGTTTCAATAATTCCGGCTTGGAAACTGTTGTTCAGAAATTTTAGGACTGCTAAGTACAACCCGGATGATATATTTAAACAGTACGTTATACTGGGCTGCCTCCAGACTATTTTATTCAGCTTAGAGACCACTTTTCGAACTGGAGGGTTTGTAGGTATCGACAGCCTTAATCAGCTCCTTCCATATTAAACCTGAATGTAGTAATGGAATAAAATCGCTTGGAGACAGCAAGAATATATTATAGGGTGATCCAAAAATCCCAGGGCACTTGAACCGTCTGGTGGATTGAGTGGAATAAATAGAAAAAAGATTGTATCCAAATTTATTTCAGACCCAAAAATAATGACAAAATATTTTCAACAAAAGCTCACCATAAATTCGCTATTTAACTTTTTATCAAATGCCTTTATTTAACTGTTATAGCTAATAGTATTATAAATCATATTCTACCTAGCAATGTAAAAGTGCGCAGGAACTTTTTGATCACCCTTTTGTATCGGGGGACTGAAGGGAGTGAAACACTGAGGCTGGTGCTGTACATATAGTTACTGAAAAGTGTTGCAGGAGATTGCAAAGGAAATAAAATGTCAAACAGAGGAGCTACTCTGCTGTTCAGTGTTAGATACAGTATCCTAATGTTGGCCTCACTGACATGTTGCTGTAAGATTCTTCCTTTACCTTTTTGTTGCCTTGTTTCAGGTTGAGATGGAGGGCCTGACGGGCAGCATAAGCTTCACAGACGAGGCCAAGAGGAAGCTGTACTCGCTGGACGTGGTGGAAAGGACAGTTAACAGCAAAACAAAGTGAAGGATATTATGGGTCACAAAACTATCGGTGCACAATATGCGTGAAACATCTGGCACCACAGAACGAAGGCCACTGAAATATTGGCATCCGACCTACCACACGTTGGTAGCCCTGATGTCGGGAGGTGTCATAAATCGCCAACTAGCAATATTCTCTTGCAAACATAGAGCAAATGTTATATTTATATAAACAGACTTTGTTAATACACAAGGAGACGTTGGTAATGTATACCAACCTTCCCTCAGCATCAGCAGTTGTTCTAATGTTTCGGGAGGCATCGGACCACCTGTGCACCGATACTTTTGTGACCCACAGTACATGCAAATGTTATTGTTTTTCATCCTTTTTTATCCCTTAATATATTTTCTTTCATTTTTTATATTCTTTTGCCACAAATAACCTTTATGTGTCTCTTGCCTAAGATCGCTGGTACTGTAATTAATGTACTTCACTGAAATCAGACACTACATCAAGTAATAAATATCGAAGCCCAGTGAAGCATCTTTGCAGCCACACCTCAGAAAATTATCTTCTGCAATCATTCTTTACAAGTAAGTTATTTACCCATTACCATGTGGCCTATATGTCTGATATGTTCATCATTTTTTACTATTATTAACCTGCAATAATTCAGATGGAAAATGCAATAGCTCAGATAACTTCTGTATCTTAGTTATTTTACTATTACTTTCAAGTATTTCATTTATAGACGAAATTCCGCCTACCACCATTTGTGAGTCCGACATCTGATTCGTATTTAACTCTTGTTTAATAGCGTATTTTTCATTACATTCTTAGTACCTGCCGATGGTTTTATTCAGCTTAGAGAGAGGCATCAGGCTGTGAATGGGTTAATGGTTACTTTCTAACCTCCTCAGTACACATAGTCTCTCCGAAACATAATTTTGTGTATACTGTAGGTACAAAGAATAAGAAAACACGCGAATGTATAGAAACAATTGATTTTACTGAACGCCACCCTTATAGCCTTCTACGTGCATGGTGTTGTTTTCGATTTGCCATAAATATGTGTATCCTGCATTAAACCAAGAGGAAAGAGAAGGTAAGACATTTTATTTGTCGCGAGAAACAAACTCAGTCAACTTAGGACGATATAGAGAATGCTAATCAGGACATATTCACAGCATTTCAGTGCTGCGATACACTTGTGCTTCGTATTTGTTATTACTACGTCCAGACTATTGTATTCAGGCCTGGAGAGATGTGATGATCAGATATCTGGTTTGAGTTCAAGTACATCGTCTGTAGGGCACAAAAAGAAAAGAAAAACATTCCTAGGCTAAAGGGATAAAACAGTGCGTGTCTGTACGATCTATAGCTCTTGTTCCCCATGTAAGAGATTATCTTATATTAACATTTTTTTTTTCTCTTCGCTTGCGAATCGTTTCCATTGTGTCCATGCTTAACCTTGTCACAAGGGCGACATATTTCGACGGTTTTAAAAAGATTTTTCTTGTTATATGTAGACGATTTTAACCTACGACTCTTGGAACAGGACTGGTTGGAGACAGCCTTCATAAACCACATCAACATGAAAGGCATAAACTGAGCTGAATAAAGTCGTTTGGTAAAGCAAGAGTAATGCATATTATGCACTTGTAGCGAAGAGGATAGTTGTGTAGGAGATAGGGTGATAATAAAGTGGAGCTTGACAGAGAGAGAGAGAGAGAGAGAGAGAGAGAGAGAGAGAGAGGGGGGGGGGAAGAAAGAGAAATGAGCTAGTCATGAAGTGAGGAAGAGGAAAGAAGATAGAGAGGATCCAAAACAACGAGAAGCAGGGGACAGAAAAGAAGAAACAAGAGAAACAAGAAGAATTATGTGGTTTCAAGAGGGAAAAAAAAGGAAAGCACAAGACAGGATGAAAATGAGAAAGAAGAGATGAAATGGAAAACTACAGATAAAGTGGATGTTTTGTGAAGGGAAAGAAGAGATAAAAGAAAGAGAAGGAGGAGGAGAAGAAATGAGACAAGGATGGTAGAGGTAGACGTAATGTTAAGAGAAAGAGAGGAACGAAGTAGAACTAATATGGAGGAAGAAAGAATGAAACGAGGAAGAGGATGCGAATTAGGAGGAAGAATATGGAATCAAGAAATGAGGATTTGAAACTATGGTGGACGAGCAGGGAAAACAACAACCAAAAAAGGCTAAAAAGGTGAAACTTGAATGAGGTTTAGAAAGAAGAAAGAAAAAAATGAGAAGGGAGATGAGGATTCGGTTAAAGAAAGAAATGAGCAGAGAAGCAGGAAGAAAAGGAAGACGTAGGAAGAAAAACTAAAAGAAAGGCGTAACTAAGTTGAGTGAAGAAGAAAAGAGACGTAAAAAATAAAGTAGAACACAAGGTGAGGCGGAGGAGTCAGATGAAGAAAATGGATGACGGAGGAGATGGGATGAAGAATACTCGTATATCGACTGAACGATGATACTTGAGAAATAAGAGGAGGCAGAGAGAAGATTGTAGCCAAGAACTAAAAGAAAATGTAATACGGTTTTTGGCCACATTAGTTTGTGGAGAATAGGAGGTAGGAAGAATAGTCATTTACGTAATTTTATTAAAGGGACTAAAGGAAATATGCGCAGTGCGGGAGAAGTGAGGGATTAATATGCGCACGCAGTACCAGATAATGGAGATGAAAAACACGTGGTAGAGAAGAACTTGGAGAGAAAACATACGTAGTACGGGGAGATAAGAATTGCACTGGACGTAAGACTACGTACTATGAAAGATCACTGATGTGAAAAATGCTTAATACGCAAGAAGTTGAGGAGACAAAATTAATACTAGTGATACAAAAGGTTATGAGGAGGAGAAAATGGATGTTACGGTTAATTAACAGCGAACCATAATATGTAGAGTAGCACCATTTATTGGCGAAACTGCGTGGGGAAAAACATGCTTAGGACAAATGCTTGCCGCTGGGATAATGCGTAGAACGAAAGACTGCTGGGCAAGAGGCGTAATATAAAAGAAAAAAAAATGATGAAAAACGTATGAGGTGAAATAAGTAAAAGTGCGCACGATTAAAGGCAAAGAAAATAATGAGTTGCCTAACATGCAAGCTAACTGCTAAGGGACAAGAGGAATATGAAAACCTTATGGGAAAATACGTTGTGCATCTTTCAAGGGAATGAAAATGGGTAGTGCAGATTAGAACTGTGGGAAAAAAAAAAAACTAAGTACGAATATTTAATGTGAAATAAATGAGTAGTTGGTAACCAGAGATTGTAGAAAATTAATCTAGATAAAACATTCCATTATGTAGCATGAAAAACATTAAGATGAGACACAGGATGATGTGCGACTCCATGTATGGCACGTGTGTCTCGGAACGGATTTTCAGTAGTACACCACAGTCGAATATACATGTGTGTGTGTGTGTGTGTGTGTGTGTGTGTGTGTGTGTGTAAAGTATTTAGTATGGAGAAAAAACAAACAAACAAAGCTGCAAAGTACGAACTATATATTCACAAAAACGCTGTGAAAGGACTAACAGCTGAAAATATTGTTATTTGAAGGCGGAGGGAGAAAGATAACAGTACAAAGTACGAAAATATCATTCAATGAAAAACGCCGGAATGAAAAGGTGTCAAAGGAATGTACATTACTTCTTACTGGATGAGGCGGACTGGATGAGGCGGACTGGGAGTGATAAGTAGCCCAAGTTTGTGAGTAGACGTTCCGTTCGTCACTATCACACACTTGGATACCCATTTTATCCCTCCAATTGATCAGAAAGTTACCTGACTTACCTCAAAATAGTATTCACGTTCCTCATCTAATTACGTGATGCTGTTATTGGTCTAGCTGCTGCCATCTTTCGCATCATCTTTATCTTTCATCATTGTCATTCAGGTTTTCATTTTTTTAAATTCTTCCATCAGTATACGCGTTTATTACTATAATTGTTCGTGACGAGGTATTTATGCATATGTTACATAGATTACTTCGTGCGTTCCCAACGGTCTAGAGTATACCTTGTTCTAACGTGGCGAAGATCCCCAGTTCCTTTCAGCTTAGCTGATGGCCAAAAATAGTCTGACTGGATGGTCTGTTTTACTTTTTACCAATGAGACGTATTCCTGCTTCATAACTAAGACTCATCGAATTTCTTGTAACCTCCATCAGTATTCAAGCTGTAAGTGGCCCAGTTTCTGCTGGTGAAAACATACCCAATGCAGAAGCATTTCTTTCCACCTTCTGTTATGACACCTTCTGTTATCACCTGAACACCAAATCGTCCATAATGAATCATGGGACGGCTGCCTCAGTCGTGAGTGTTTGTACGACATTTCGGTGGATACTGCGAAAGATCTATTAGGACTGTTTTAGCAATATTCAGGCATTCACACGGTTGCCTAGCCTGCCTGAGGATCAAACTTGGATGGTTCGACCAGCAGTCCTCTACTCTCCTACTGCTCATTTCCTGATACTGGGGTAACTACTGGAGCGACCCTGTCCTCTGTTTCTCATTAATAATATTCGGAAACTACGTGCTTCATTCGCGCAGACTTGACTTTAGTGAAATTACACCACACCACACCATATTAGCCTTTCACGCCACACCGCAAAAAATTAGCCTTGCAAACCACACAAACCAAACCAAGGGCATTGACTGAAGGATCCTGAAATATCCATATCTGCTGCTCTTGTACATGTTTATTATATCTCCGTGGGCGATAGCCCGAAGGGTGTGCCGCTGCGCACTTGTGTGTGTGTGTGTGTGTGTGTGTGTGTGTGTGTGTGTGTGTGTGTGTGTGTGTGTGTGTGTGTAAAGATGAAACTAAAGACAGACGCCATGAGATGATTAGCCGCTGTGTTCATCTCCATAACATAGGCCTTTGAACCTGTGTCGGGTTATTTACCAAATAACATGTGATGCAAGGCCACTGCATCAATTAGGTTACCACAGTTACCTCCCCTAGGTGTTACCTTAAGTACTCAGTTTACCTAAAAACCTACAACATGTGGATGGACACCTATGTCTAGTGACGCCAGCACAAGATTCGAACCTGGCGCTAACAGGCCGGCAGCTTTGCAGCAGGGATGCTGACCACTCAGCCACTGTGGTGTGTGTGTGTGTGTGTGTGTGTGTGTGTGTGTGTGTGTGTGTGTGTGTGTGTGTGTGTGTGTGTGTGTGTGTGTGTGTGTGTGCGTGTGTGCGTGTGTGTGTGTGTGTGTGTGTGTGTGTGTGTGTGTGTGTGTGTGTGTGTGTGTGTGTGTGTGTGTGTGTGTGTGTGTGTGTGTGTGTGTGTGTGTGTGTGTGTGTGTGTGTGTGTGTGTGTGTGTGTGTGTGTGTGTGTGTGCGTGTGTGTGCGTGTGTGTGTGTGTGTGTGTGTGTGTGTGTGTGTGTGTGTGTGTGCGCGTGTGTGTGTGTGTGTGTGTGTGTGTGTGTGTGTGTGTGTGTGTGTGTGTGTGTGTGTGTGTGTGTGTGTGTGTGTGTGTGTGTGTGTGTGACCAATATAACTCAGAGTAGATCGGACCGTATTCATACATGGAGGAAGCCTTGAGACTCAGAGAATTGTTTAACCTATTGTTCTTGAGGGAAAAATAGACTAAAGGTTAAGGTCACATGGAAAAGTAACTTAAGCCTTTCTAATCTGATTAGACCAAACGTACTGGAATGGACGAGGTTAAGGCAAGAATGAAGGGAGTCAGTTTTTACAATAATCAGTCAAAGGTCATGGCTAGAAGGCAAGGTCAACGTTTGACTTGTGTGTAACTATGCGTAATCAGAATAGATAAAGCAGTTTTGAACTGATATCAGCCAAACTTGGTGGAAGGGTTTTGGTCAGCCAAGGGATTGAACTTTTTTTTTTTTTTTTTTTTTTTTAGGAAAGCCAATCAAAGGCCAAGATTAGACAATAAAATCAGCTAAAACAATCATTTTCCGATTTAGAACAATCTTGGCTAAGGGTAGGATAAGGGGGTTGATTGTGAAACCAAGGTCAGATAGAAAGCCCAAAGGTCAGGGTCACATTTTAAGATCAGATTAATAGTTTCGATCCGATCTGAGTCAAATTTGGTTGAAAGGTTGAGGTAAGGCAACGACTGAGTGACTGGATTTTACGAATAATCAAAGGTTAAGTTTACAGACAAGGTCAAAATTTCGATCTGTGTCTGTGTGTGAACACAGAAGCTAATTAAGAGTTTTGATATGATTTTATCCAAACATGGTGGAAGACTTGAGGGTCAGCAAGAACGCTGACCTATTGTTTTTGAGAACAGTGGGTTAACAGTTCAAGTTAAACTTTATTAATTTTTTTTCCCAGTATCGACCAACGTTTGTGACAGGGTTGATTGTGAAACAAGGATGAAGGGACTGGATCAGTTCATGGTGAAACAAGGATGAAGGAACTGGATCAGTTCATGGTGAAACAAGGATGAAGGCACTGGATCAGTTCATGGTGAAACAAGGATGAAGGAACTGGATCAGTTCATGGTGAAACAAGGATGAAGGAACTGGATCAGTTCATGGTGAAACAAGGATGAAGGGACTGGATCAGTTCATGGTGAAACAAGGATGAAGGGACTGGATCAGTCAGTCAGAGCTCATCGTTAAAGAACGATGTCAGGTGTTCGACCCTATAACTCCAACAGTTGTAACTCGATCTGGATCAAACTTAGGGGAATAACTGAAGGTCAGCCAAGGATGAGGAGATTCGATTTTGAGAACAATAGACCATAGATCAAGGTCACATGGCAGGGTCAACACAATTTTGATTCTTTGTGAAGAGGACGTCGAGGAAACGTTGCGTGTCAGGCAAGAATGACGTAACTTGATCTGCGAACAAATTGATCTAAAGTGAAGGTCACAGGCCAAGATCAAATATTCGGCCTATTCACCTTCTCTAGGGCATTCCTTTGCACTTTTTTAACACTTGTAGTCACCATCAAGTTAGTAAGGTCATCTGTATTATTACATTATCCGGAATAAACTTTTCATTCATTATCAACCACGTAATCATCAACATTACCACCACCACCACCACCATCATCATCATCATCATCATCATTATCATTTTTTTTTTTTTGTTATTTAGCATATGCAGTCACCACTGACTCCGGAATATCATCAGAATTATTACTTTCCTTTCAATATTTCATATAAAATCATCTTAATCATCATCATCATCATCATCATTACTTGTGTGTGTATGTGTGTGTGTGTATGTGTGTGTGTGTCATTTGCAGTCATAGATATCATTAACTCGTTCATTTCGATGACGTCTTTTTATAGATGATGTTACTGATATTCATCTTTCCAAGCTGGAGGTGTTACATTATGTCTTTCATCAGCCCTTTTTCATGCGAGGGGCCAATTCCATGATGAATAAAACCGTCTGAAAGTAGGAACATAATTTCTAAAAGACGTCACGGGATTCATGAGGCGGGTTTGGTATTATAATCAGTATATTGTCTTCCCTGTTATTCATTATCCGCCTGTATAATCATCAGCAAATAAATCATTTCCTTCATTACCGGGAGCTCTGATTAATCCTTCACAGAATGGTCATTTTTTTTAAAAAAATCCCATTCAATCATTCAATGGATCCTAATTTCCTACGTACCTGATTTTCTGTATGCCATTCTCTCTCTCTCTCTCGCTCTCTCTTTCTCTCTCTCTCTGTCAATGATACTTTCGAATTCAACAACATACAATACCCAAAGATTCCTAGTTTCAAGGATCTTATCTTCCCTGCCAATTCATCGACGGCCCCTTGTCATTTTCTTCCCTTAGATTATCACGCAGTAATCGGCAATATATATATTTAGAGTTGATAAGTTAGTTCTAATTATCTTTTAATTTTCCAAGATGGCTTTAAGTCTGAGGATTGTCTTTCTCCATCATTTTCCTGTGCAGATGACTCCTTATTCTCTCCCTTATCCTGATTCTCTATCCTCTATCTATCCATCTGTAACACCTCACTCATTCCCTGGCAGTTGCTCTCCTTTTCTCCCTGCCTCCTCCTTTCTCGTTCTCTTTGTACTCTTTCCGATTTCTCGCCTCTCGTTCATCTTCTCTTTGTAACACTTTTTCCTCCCTCAGTATCACTACCGCTGCCTCTCTCTATATTATAGAGAGAGGAAGAGGGCCTAAAGGCTTCATGTTGATGGTTCAAGCCGTTCATGAGATATAATGGTGCTATAGGCGGGCGATAAAAACCAGTTGACCTTTGGTAGCCATTTTGGTAACCTTGACCTTGACCCTGACTGTCCATTTTCGAACTCATCCAAGATTTTGGCAGTATCTTGATACCCTGAAGGTTTCATGCTGATAGTTCAAGCTGTTCATGAGATATAGTGGGGATAAAAGAGGGTGATAAAAACTAGATGACTTTTGGCAGCCATAATGGTGACCTTGACCTTGATCCAGGGTTCTCATTTTCTACCTTGGCCAAGATTTTGGCCATATCTTGATACCCTGAAGGTTTCATGTTGATAACTCAAACCGTTCATGAGATATAATGGAAACACACACACACACACACACACACACACACACACACACACACACACACACACACACACACACACACACACACACACACACACACACACACACACACACACATTAGGCAGGAAAAATATTATCGCTCCACCTTGGTAAAGGCAGGTGATAACAATGAGGCTACATCAAAACTACACATGTTGGAGGAGTATGGTAGTGTGAAAAAAGAGAGAAAATCAAAGATCTCATAAGAATATTTATACACTGTATATCTATATCTATCTATTTATCTATCTATCTATCTATCCATCTATATAGATAGATAGATAGATAGATATTAACACTAGATAGATAGATAGATAGATAGTTAGATAGACACCTCCATAAAACAGAACCATTTTAGTCGGGATTACGCTTAAGTCAGAATGGCAAATGACATTTGTTGATGGAAATAATTCAAATTTTTCAAAAAAAAATTGTCATCAAAATCCCGGAAACAACATCCCTGAGTCGTAAAATGTCGTCTAATGGAAACTCAATCTCGGTATGACGCACTAGGTTTATGTTTCAGTCTGTGAGGGCCCATCATCAGTTTAGTGTCTGCCACCACCCGGGTCGGTAGTCTCTCATGCCAGCTCCCGTAGTGACTCCTTGTTCCGCACTTTTATTCGTTACCAGCATGGCTTCCAGTTCTCCCAAATGTTGCACAGAAGCGATCATGTGCCCTACTAACACCTCTATATCCTACCAAAGGCCCGCCTTATGCTTGGATTACACCCTCTGCAAACATGGTATACAATTTTTTTTTTCTGGTTAGTCTGGAGGCCTCACACTTTCCATTAGTAGGAAGTTCATTGTTGTTAGAATTGCCTCAGCCCCTATTACTCCTACTTAAAGAGCTTTTACTTATATATATATATATGTACATAGTAAACTCTAAATTATCCAGCATAATTCAGCCAACTCTTATGCCGAATAAAGTTAAATGCCAGATATTGCATAGTTCTTCCCCTTCCTCTCAACATTCGGCATCGAGCCGGATATTGTGTTGCTCTCCGTTTTGACCGTTTTTGACCCTCTATTCTAAAAACTTTTCCATGAATAAAGGATGAAAACTATGTGCAATATACAAGTCAGTAACAATACAGTACTGTGATACAGTACACAGTGTACTACCATATGTACTCACCAAGTGTTGGCATCAAAGGATGACTGAGTTTGCACCGTGTGAAGTCATAATTTCAGGATCGCTATAAGGCACTAAGACACGAGCACTGACAGGCCATAAGCCTTACATCAACACGAGCATCGGACGCCACAGAGTATGCTTGGTATGCTCAGCGTTCCGGGTAAGCCGCTCCTGCAACAGATTTTGGTTGGCTGGCACAGAGTGGGCATTCTCATATCTAGCAAGTTTTGGGGATTTCCTGGGCATTGGTGAGCTACTGCTTACGAGCTGGTAGATATGCTGATGCTGGATATTGCATAGAACAGCCGGTTATGTCCCGTTTCTGTGCCTGATATTGCATAATTTAATTAGATATTGCTTTAACTGAGCTGAGCCAGCAGTAATGGATACTGTGTTGGGCTTGATATTGCAACAATGGATAATTGAGTTATATACCGTATATATATATATATATATGGAGCCTCTGCGGTACAGTGGTAGAGTGTGCGTTTCATACACGGGTGGACCAGGGTTCGCGCCCCGCTAGGGTAATAATCTTTGGGAGTGTTCACCCAGCCACGTACTGCTTTGGCGGACACAAGGGGTGTTGTGGTTGAACCAGTGTGGCTTACTATAAAAGTATGCTTGCACCCAGTCGGCTTGCATGGGCCAATTACACTTGGTTCACAGACTACACACACATCCAAAGCCACTCCAACACTAAATTTACACTTACAAGCACTTCTCACCCTACATACAATCTCTACCAGACAGCCTAAGCCACTTGGTAGAGATACATTGGCTGTATCGTCCCGACTTCGGTCGGGATAGACATGTCCTGCAGTGGACACTCAAACGGCTGATGATATATATATATATATATATATATATATATATATATATATATATTGTTACATAGCCTATGATTTCATCATCCTTTGTTTAATTTTAACGCACAGCATGCTGCATGTTTGATCACGAGCGTGTTCTGCCTCAGTCCCCCCCTTCTACCGTTATAGTAGAGTAAGTCGTCCTTTCTGTTGTTCAGAGCGGGATTGTCAGCTCTTTGTCCCCATGGCTTCATTTGCGCGTCCTTCTTACAAGTTGTATCAAGCTCTGCCGGCCCCTATATAATGAGCTCAGTCTCTACATTATTGCTACTTAGATCTACTCCTCATTTTGTTCACATCTCTGTCCTTCCCTGTACAGTTATTGTTGTGAGTGCTCAGGAAGTCTCCAACCATCTAGCAGCTGTGTAATTTGAGTATAACTGTTGCTGCATTTTTTCTTGTGCTGTGTAGCATAGGGTTAATTCTTAGGCCTAGTGGAGTTTTTGTAATTTGTGTAGGGTTCTTGTTAGCCATCATTAATAATAGTTTATATCTGTAATAATTTATCTTGCATTAACTGAGCATTACCCAGTGTATTTTCATTTTATCAGGGCTGACTTAGATAAATTTACTCTTGCTAATTTCGTGTTAATAGAGGCTATTGCAGTTAACCATATATTTAACCTGTTTTTTGCCATTACATTATCCTTATGAGTCCTGAATGTTTTGTTGTTAGTTTGAGCATTAAACTTTAACTTGTAATTTTACCTAACTCTTTTGTTTTGAACCTGGAACTTTACGGGACAGTAGTGACTCTTAGTATTCTCACTTAATGTGTACATTATCTTTCTCTGTTGCGTAACAATATACACTCCAATCCTACGTTGTCCCATGAGGAGCTTAGGAGCCCAGGGCTAGGCAAGTTGGTCCTGATATTTAAGATATGAGTGACCAGCCTCACTTATCCCTGAGTGGCATTACGAGAGCAATAAACCCCAACCATCCCTTGGATATAAACCTACACAGGCTCAATTCGATTGGGATGCCTTTATTACCCACCAAACCACCAGGTGCCACAATTTGGTTACATGGTTACCACCCAGCATAGTAAATGGTTTCCTGGTGTACAGGGAACCATTTGGCTTTTCACTCGGTGTAGAGACACCCATAAGCAGAAGGAAGAGGAAAGAATGAAGGAAAGAATGCCAGAAGAGGGAGTGTAAAGTTACCTGTAGGCAGAAGGAAGCGGAAAGAATGAAGGAAATAAAGACAGAAGAGGAAGGAAGGAATGAAGAGAGGAAAGGGCAGTCACCTGAGAGTAGCACTACATCGAGTGAGTGGATGGTGAGCGTCTCCACCCACATTATATATATATCTATATATATCTCTATCTATCTATCTATCTATCTATATATATATATATATATATATATATATATATATATATATATATATCAATCATTTCCTGTGGCACCCTCGGGGATGCATAGGGCCTCGATGAACTCACACCACCACATCCTATCTTGTGCTAACTCCTCAAGATCTCCCCAACACTCATCTCCAGCTTCCCGTCTCATTGTCCTCACCCACGTCTCTTTTGGCCTTCCTCTACCTCTCCTATATATATATATATATATATATATATATATATATATATATATATATATATATATACACGAGGTGCTACTCAAAAGTTCCAGTAATTTGAATATTGTAGGAAAATACGTTTCCTTACCTCCTAGTTCTCACTGTCGCCTTTGAAATAGTCCCCTTGGGCATGTATACAGTGGTTCCAGTTTTTTTTTTCCACGAGCCCATGCATCCCTAGAAGGCTTCAGGCATGGTGGTCTTGAGCACCTCCTGCGATTCTGTCTGGATCTTCTCAATCGAGTCAAATCGACGCCCTTTCAGTCGTAATTTCAGTTTGGGAAACAGGAAAATGGCACAGGGGGCAAGGTCAGGCGAATGGGGTGGCTGGGGAATGATTACCGTGGTAGTGGAAGCCAGGAACTGCTGGACGACAAATGATGTGTGGGCGGGGGCGTTGTCATGATGCAGGACCCAGTCCTTGTTCTTCCACTTTTCTGGACGTTTGCGGCGGATGTACTCTCTCAGACGCTGCAAAACTTCATGGTAAAACTTTCCGCTGACAGATCGACCAAGTGGGACGAATTCCTTGTGAACAATCCCTTGGATATCGAAGAAAACGATCAACATCGAATTGACATTGATGCGCCATTGGTCCGCCATTGCAAAACCACCAAACCACCTACACACCACGTTACAATAGTAAGCGTAGCTCAACAACACGTCCGCTCACAGACACAGCCGGGGTCATACTGATGTACAAGCGGTGCTGCTGACTCCTCCTAGCGGCAAAAGGCGAAACTGCAAACGGCTGGCTCCCTCTGCTCAAATTACTGGAATTTTTGGGCAGCACCTTGTATATATATATAAATATATATATATATATATATATATATATATATATATATATATATATATATATCATCATCATCATCATCATCAGCCGTTTGAGCATCCACCGGAGGACAGGCCTATCCATATAGAAGTCGGGACGATACAGCCAATGTATCTCCACCAAGCGGCTTAGGCTGACTAGTAGAGATTGTAAGGGTGAGAAGTGCTTGCATGTGTATTTGTAGTGTTTGGGTGGCTTTGGATGTGTGTGTAGTCTGTGAACCAAGTGTAATCCGCCCGCACAAGATTACTGGGTGCAAGCATACTTTATTGTAAGCGACACTGGTTCAACCACAGCATCCCTTGTGTCCGCCAATGCAGTACGTGGCCGGGTGAACACTCCCAAAGTTTATTACCCTGGCGGGGCGCGAACCCTGGCTCACCCGTGTACGAAACACACACAGTACCACTATACCACAGAGGCTCCATATATATATATATGTATCCATCCACCCATTCATCATCCAATCCTACGTTGCCCCACGAGGAGCCTAGGAGCCAGTGGCTAGGCAAGTTTGTCCTGAATTTTAAGATTAGAGTGACCAACCTCACCCATCCCTGAGTGGCAATACGTGAGCAATAAACCCCAACCACCCCTTGGATATAATATATAAATCATCATCATCAGCAGCAGCAGCCGTTGAGGTCCACTGCAGGACCGGCCTATCCCTACCGAAGCAGGGACGATACAGCCAATGTAACTCTACCTAATGGCTTAGGCTGTCTGGTAGAGACTGTATGTAGGGTGAGAAGTGCTTATGAGTGTGACTGTAGTGTTGTTGTGGCTTTGGATGTGTGTGTAATCTGTGAACAAAGTGTAATCGGCCCACCTTAAGCCGATTGGATGCAAACATACTAGTATGCGACACTGGTTCAACCACAGCACCCCTTCTGTCCGCCAAAGTAGCAAGTGGCTTGGTGAACGCTTCCCAAAGTTTTTACAACTCTGGCGGGAGGCGAACCCACTCTACCACTGTACCACAGAGGTATATATATATATATATATATATATATATATATATATATATATATATATGCTTATATACAGGTTTGAATGATGCTTGGAAGGATGCAAAGGTTAAAAATGTGAATGATGTGAACAAAGAACAAAAATAAAATTGATGGAAGGTAATACAAATGAAATGAGAGAGAGAGAGAGAGAGAGAGAGAGAGAGAGAGAGAGAGAGAGAGAGAGAGAGAGAGAGAGAGAGAGAGAGTCTTTATCTTTCCATAGATCTAGATGGCCTGCTGTCCTCACGTTGGGATAGAAGAGGAAAAAATGGATGAAGGTGAGATGTGGAAATATACCAGAGATCACCTGAAATCTCACCTGGTGTTTTGGGATTATAGTGTTTTATGTGTGGGTGAGTTGGTTGTGACGGGTGGGTGAAATTAAGAAGGTGGGAGAAAAGAGAAAGGAAGTTGGAGAAACTGTGAGTAAGGTAGAGGTGAAGAGGATGGGAAGAAGGGTTGATGGAGGATGAAAGAGAGGAGAAGGGAGAGCCCCTCAAAGGCCATCCCTCCCTGGGGAGGGGGTGGGTTGTCCAGGGGTTCTGGCCAGAGCCTTTATGCACGGTCACTGTTTTTTAATCTTGGAACACGAAATTTTCCATATCGGTAAACATTCACCTCGGCGACGGTTTAGGTAGTATGGGACCCCAGTTATCCACCCCTCACGCGAGGGGAACTGCTCCTACAGGGGAACGCCAAAGTTTTTACCTAGACGCATGGCATACTGCACAGAAGTAGATTTTCATCCGGGCCAGGGTTTGTAGTAGGTGTAGCTGCCGCGGTCGCCTCTCCACTTGCCCTGCAAATAATTATTTATTTCTTCATACAATAATGCTGGGGTGAGTGCGACTATCAAAGGAGTCCCTTGCCATGTGCATGATACTCTTGCCATTCCCAGACATTTTTTGTCCAAATCTGGATTGACTTTTCGAAAAGGGGAGGTTAGGTACTGCCTTCATTTACCTCATCTCGGTATGAGGTCACCCGAGAGTTGAAAAAATGACTGTAGTACGAAGAAGAAATCAGCAAAGCACGTCCCCAGATCAAAAGAGATAGAGTGCACTTCTCAACTAAAAACAATCGTCCGGTAAAAGCAAAATATAAAACAATAACGTAGCTAAGAGGTACCTTGACTAAAACCTCCCCAAGCTTCCTTAAAAATATCATCCTCTTGCATCCGATATCGGATAACGTCTTTATTTCATTATTGCTGCAGCTAGACGACTTTAGCTACGGAATGACCGCTCTTAGCGAATGACTTAATGATCGCTGTATCCAACACTCTTAGTTCGAGAAAGTCCACCCTGAGGTTATTAAATCATTTAAAGACAGCAAGAAGAAAATGTAAAATATGCTATCGATTTGAAAGACTTCTTCAAAAAGTCCAACCTACGGCGAACTGGATCGTTGGATGGTACTAAGAATGAAGCATAAAACACGACATTAGAGTGAAGGGATTATTAGAAAAGTCTATCAGTCTCATATCTTACCTTTTTTAATTTTTTCTATTCAGGTAAGACATGAGATTGCATGGGGATACACATATTTTCGTTGAGGTAATCCTGCCGTTTGACACTTATTGGTGTTGTGGGATTAAATAAGGGATTAGGAGATCAAGTGAGTGGCACAAGCCTTTGCTGTATTGATTTAGAGATCTTGCGGGATAAAAAAGTGGGGACGCGGGGCTGAGGGGTTGCGAGAATGAAGGGAAGTAGCAGGAGTTGGAGAGTTAAAAGAGAGAGGTTTTGATTATGGGGATCATGATGATATGGAGAAGGACGAGGAGGAGAAGATAGCGGGAAATGGGTTGAACAGTTAAGACGGTGATGTGG
Organism: Coenobita brevimanus; assembly: GCF_032717465.1. Classification (NCBI taxonomy): domain Eukaryota; kingdom Metazoa; phylum Arthropoda; class Malacostraca; order Decapoda; family Coenobitidae; genus Coenobita; species Coenobita brevimanus. The sequence continues at coordinate 27,734,378 of NC_137056.1, read as the reverse complement.
TGGAGCTGAGATGGAGGGGACTGGAAAAGAGAGGTGGTGGAGTTTGGGAGAAGGTCAGAGAGAGAGAGAGAGAGAGAGAGAAGAGAGAAGTGGTGGAGTTTGGGAGGTCAGAGAGAGAGAGAGAGAGACAGACAGACAGACAGAGTGACAGAGAATGGGATGGTTGAAGGGCTGAGGAAATTGAGTTGGCGGGACTGTGATGGAAGGGCTTGAGGGAGGTGAGATGATGTGACTTTTGAAAGGCCTGATGTGAGGGTTTTGGGAGGCTTAAGGGGCTATCACACGGGAGACTCATGGACGTCCAAACTGGCCGTGGACGTCCAAACTTGCCCCCGCGGGAGGGTCATGGACGTCCACGAGTGGAACGCCACCTGACCCATTCGTGGACGTCCACGGTGACCGTGAACGTCCACGACTTGGTAGTCTCCTTCTTCTCTATGGAGTTTACACGTAGTGTGTGTCCTCTGCTATCTTGAACTCTGTAGTCAGTTGAGGTGATATATTATGATTAATTCAAAACCGTCAGTAAACTTTGTACTTTTAATATTTCTGTTTGTCATAGAAACTTTTCATAGATACCAAAATGTGGTAAATATGATGGAATATGGATTGATTGTTTCCAAGAGAGGCCCGCGCACGTTTGAAAGGCATACTCTCAGCCCCGACATTTGTGTTTTCTTTTTACATCATCTTGCTGTACTGCTTTACCTTGGTGTGCTGCCGAAGCATGTGTCCAGCTCAGGGACGATAGACGGGTCACCCTTGGTCAAGGTTACAACCATGGGAATGACGTGAGACCAAGACTCGATACCAGGCCTTGCACAACACTCGCGGGCGGGGAACTCAACCACATTCACCAAGTACTCAAACTCGAGACTGACACTATTATACATACATATCTCCCATACACACCAATCTTCTTAGGGGAAATACCTCCTCTATTATTATTGCACCTCGCCTTGTGGAAGGACCGTATTCCGACCCTGGGACGCACTATTTGACATGGGAAGGTGGCTGCTTGCTTGTGACTGATGAGTCTGCTCGGCCTGACTGACCAGGGTAGAGGAAAGGCAACAATAACAACAACTGTTTTGTTTCTGTGTGTGTGGGGGGGTGGGGGGTGGGGGGGTGTTGGGGGGTGGGGGTGGGGGGTGGGTGGGTGTGGGTGTGTGGGTGGGTGTGTGGGTGTGTGTGGGTGTGGGTGCTTTTTTTTTTACTTCACCTTATCTTCTCTAGGAGCACAAAGGATACTGTTATGTGATTTTCGATTAAATTTTTCCTTACTCCATGTTTTTAAGTCCCGCCTGGTGGGGAACCTTTAGTATTCTCTACTGTAGCTGAGGCCAGACAATTCAGTTCAGGTGGAAATGAGTCATAGGAGTCAGAGAGCTAATACACTCACCAAAAACCCTCTCATGATCTGGACAACCATAATGTTCTTTTCAAGCTGACTCGAGACAGCTATACAGTACTAAGTTGAGACTGAGCATAGGAGACGGGGTGTTTGGGGCGAATAGGGACTTCGGTGATCTATGGTGTTTATCGTATTTTTTTAGGTATTAAATATTTCCTTTGGTGACGTAGGCGTGTCTGTCGAGGCCACTGCAGAGATGAGCCTGGAGATAATCCTGGAGGGTGAGGTGAGGCCATGATGTGGAGGGACGGGGGAGAGGAAAAGTGTGAAGAAAAATGATGGAACAAGAATGAAGGAAAAAAGAAAGCAAGACAGGGGAATAAGGAAAGGAATTATCAGAAAAGGATGAAAAGGGGGATGAAAAGGAGGAACATGAAAGAACGGATGGGAGGGGCGAAGAAGAGAGGAGGAAAAGGAGGGTGAAGAAGAGTGAAAAGAGGTAAGGAGAGGAGGGAAAAATGAAATGGAGGGGCAAGGTGGATAACAGGGAGCAAATAGGCAAAAGTCGGGTGAAGGTGATATGAGGGAAAGAAGGAAAAGAGGGTTGACCGAAAATTGACAGATGAACATGTGTTGCCTTAACTGGCGTAGTGAGGGAAGGGAAGGAGAGGAGATGGTGAAGGCAGGGAGGAAGGATGGGGGGTTGGGAAAGTCAGATGAAGGAAACTATGTAGCAGGAAGGAAAATGAGAGTAGGAGACGGTGGGGGGGGGAGGGGCAGATGGGAAGTGAGAGAATGCGGTAAGGGTGAGAGGTGCGTAGAATAAGGGAAAGAAGAGGAGGAGGGAGAGTAGATGGAGGAAGGAAGGGGGAGAAGGGAGGAGGGAGCTGTAAGAGAGGAGGAATTATCGGGTGGGGGGATGTAGAATAAAGTGGGTGAGAGAAGGAAGTAGGGAAATAAAGAGGGGATTGGAGGGAAGAAGGGAAAGGAGAAGGATAGGAAAAGGGGGACATAAGGAGAACGAAGGAGAGAAGAGGGAAACATGGAGCAGGGGAAAGAGGGAGCAAGAGGGAAAACGGGAGAGAGATGGAGAGAAAAGTGGGGAGGAGGGTGTGGAAGAAAAATGGAGGAATGAAAGAAGTGGGGGACCACATGAAAAACAGGGAGGAAATGAGGAGGAAAAGGAAAGATAAGGAAACAAAGCAGGAGAGGAGGGAAAGAATAGCGTAGAGATCAAGCAAAAGAGCAAAAATGGGAAATGGAGAAACAGGTGAGAGTCAAGGAAAAGAAGGAGAAGCTGGGATCTGGGAATTAGAAGGAGGGGAGAATGGAGAAGAGACAAGTTAGGAATGAGAGAAGGGAAACATAGGAGGCGCAGGAAGGGAAGATGAGGGAGAGTTGAAAGAGGCGGAAGGGACAAAAGATGGTTTAGATTCAGGCCCATCGTGTACATGAGTCATTAAAGCAGACATTCAGTTTTTGCTGAAGTCTCTATCTTCCCTCACACAACGACACCCAACCTTCGATTTGACATTCCAGGTCCCGATTTCAGTTCTAAAAAGTAGGAGATAGAGGTAACAGAGGAGGAGGAGGAAGGAAGAGGGTTGATAAGAATGATGGGGAAACAAGTGAGGTAGAGAGGTAGCAGAAAGAAACTACTACATTTTACTGAAAGGATTAATAGAGACTGTTTCTAACTCCAGAATCATTTTATTCAGTATAGGCGAGACTTCTCAAACTGGAAGGGTTACATGTTACTATTAATCCCTTCATTACTAGGGTGCTCTTCTAAGCTGAATAAAATCGTCTGGTAACAGCAAGAAGTATAAATGAGGTCCTGGGACTGTAGGTGTTATGGTAAGTGCAAGAGGATACATATAATGTGGAGATAATAGCAGTGACCGAGAACAATGGTGAATAAAACAAGACAGGCTGACTGCTGTAAGTCCTCGTTACATGTTGTATTTTTATATGTCCATTGTTGCAACGAAGTCCAAAGGAAATTACAAAAGACTGTCTATTGAAGTTCCACGGTCATTTGTAAAGTAAAATCTATAATTTCCTTCAGTTACAGTACTTGTATGAAAAAATTCTTGAAACAGATCACTGACATAACATGGGTTGACTGTACTGTCAGAGTCAATAGATCGCCTACACTTCCACTGGCCTCTACCTCACACGTAGGGCATGTTTGTTACTATCCTCCTGGAAGCATCATATATAGAAATATGAGCAGAGAAACATGCCAAATAATTCTCAATTTAGGCAGATCAGCCAGGAGATAAAAGTAAGACGCAGAAACGGTGAACTATTAGGCGAACTTTTGTCTTCGACTGTACAAGCAGCAGCCAGTACGAGCTGAGACTTACCCTATTGACTGAGACGACAGCAGTGACCAAGATCAACGTTAGACAAGACAGGCTGAGTACAATCAACATCAAATGATGGGAAAAACAAAACAGGTTGAGTACAAGCAGCAACATATGAAGCAAAACCAACCTGACAAAATCTGTCCATCTTTACAGCACTATAAAAGCACCTCAGCGCAGGGCGAAGCCTTGATGAAAGCAAAGTTTGGTTGGGCACCGAAGAGTTTATCATAAAACACAATACAGGGTTCTCATTTACTTCGGTTTAGAACGCTCACTAGCACTTCTCCCTTTGATTTTTTTCTTTGTTTCTCCAAATTAATCTTATACTTATTATAAATTGGTCTTTAGTAAAGACACTGATTTTATAATTAGCATTTTACAGAATATTAACAATCTGCAGACAGAACTAATACACCAAGAGTTGCTAGAGCTCATCCTAAGCGCACGAAAATAGGAACCCAGCCCACGACCAGGATGAAACAAAAAATGCCGCCGTTAGCGCCTCGTGTGGTTGCTTTGTGCCATATATCTTTGGGACATATCTTTGCACTGGGTTTAATTCATTTCTAGTATCGTGAGGTTTTTTTAGACCAGTCTAGATCAGTGTAAACCGATCCCTTGACTGTTTTGACGAGACAAATTAAACCAGTGAAGACCGGTCTAGATTGGTCGTGTCCCAGAGGCAGGGTCTGCCTTGGACCAGTCCTGCGCTCAACGACGCATGGTAACAATGAGAAACAAAGACTGCCAGGAACGTCCCAAGGCAGGGGGTATACAACTGAAACTGCAATGATAGCGGGAAGCACTGAAAGATAAATATTTTTAAAAATCGAATTTCGCGCAACTGACAGCCATCACTGACATGAGAAGCTGACATAATGCATATGCTAATTGAAATAAATACTTTTGGAAACTCAAAATGAAAAGGGCAACCATTCATTCCTGAATCAGTAAGACAGTTATGTCTGGATTGAGGTGCAGGGTTTGTGACTCTGTATTGATTATTATAAAGTATATATGGAGTGCGTGAAAGGGTACAACAGGGAAGGAAGGTTGTTGGTACACTGAAAGCAGTGATGAGAAATAGGGAGGTGAGTATGGAAGTTAAGAAGTTACTGCATGATAGTATTGTGATCCCTACCCTGACGTATGGAAGTGAGGCATGGACCTTGCAAGATGGGAACAAGTCAAGAGTGAGAGCAGTGGAAATGAGTTACTTGTGAGGAGCATGTGGAGTGACGTGGAGGGACAGGTTGACGAATGAAGAAGTGAAGGAACGCTGTGGGGTGGATGTGGATGTGGTTGAGAAGATTAGGAGAAATACACTGAGGTGATTTGGACATGTGAAGGGAATGGAGAATGAAAGACTGACTAAGAGGGTGTATGTAGGTGAAGTGGAGGGAGGGAGAGGGAGAGGTAGACCAAGGATGAGGTGGAGGGATGGAGTTGAGAGGTATATGAGGGAGGGGGGGGTGATTTGGGAGGAGGGTAGTCAAATGGTGGGTGACAGAGCGACTTGGAGGCGTTTTGTCTGTGGCCACCCTTTGCGGGATTAGGGCATCGGGCTATAGATAGATAGATAGACAGATATATGGCGCTTACAGCTATTTCCCAGAAATAATTCCTTAAGAACGAATACTGGAACCTTGGCCACAGGTAAGAACATTTTTCTTCCCTAACAGGGTAAGCTGCGCATTTCTTTAATTTCATGAGGGTATAAAACTCTAATATCATGACCATGAATGACAGACTGTCAAGTCAATAAATTTTCGTTTATTTGACGTAGAAGCACCTGCTGTGCATGCTGATGACGACGATATTTACTGATAAGTCGATTTACGGTCATCCTGTCTTGCTGTTTATATTACTCATTTGATTCCTTCATGGCTCGGCGCACCCGGTCCTCCAGCCAATAGAAGCAGTGTTAAGGATGGTACCAACCTAAAATTCTTTCTCACAAGCACCTACGAGGTCTAGAAAGGTTTGAGCAGACTAAATTGAGCATCTTGGAAGTCTAGAATGGTTCGACTTCTGTATACTGGTCTAAAAAAGTTTTAGGAACACGCGGCACTGGTGATGAGCAGCGGCCAGATTGGAACGCTGATGGAGTGCTGGCCATCACTCAGGGTAGGGAGAGGAGGTTGTGGGGGTGTGGGATATTCGGAGCTTGTAGGGATGAGGGGTGTATGGAAATGAGAGGAGGTGTTGAGTGATGGGTGTATGGGGATGAGTGGTGTATGGAAATGAGAGGGGGTGTTGAGTGATGGGTGTATGGGGATGAGGGGTGTATGGAAATGAGATGGGGTGTTGAGTGATGGGTGTGCAGGGATGAGGGGTGTGTCGGAATGAGAGGGGGTGTTGAGTGAAGGATGTTTGGGGATGAGGAGTATGTTAGAATGAGAGGGGATGAGAGAGTGAAGGGTGTGTGGGGATGAGGGGTGTGTGGGAATGAGAGGGGGTGTTGATTGAAGGGTGTTGGGAATGAGGGGTGGGGAGGGTGTGAATGTAGGCTGAGGGAAAATTTTTATTAATGGTGTCGGTAGATTATGAACGGTGTTGGTTCTCTCTCTCTCTCTCTCTGATTTAGTTCAAGCTGGCCTGGGCTTGGCGCGCCAAGGCCTAAGGGGATTCATTATCCAACTACGTAGAGCGAGTCCACTGACAGGGAAGGAGGGAGTGGGGAGTTTGTCTGGGTGAGGGGTTGAGGGAGGCTCAGCGGACAGGGACTGTTTTAGGAAGAGGGAGAGGGATAGTCTAGGGAGGGGGAGTATTTAGGGAGGGGGGAGTCTTGGGAGGGGGAATTACTTGGGGAGTCGGGAGGAGTGTTTAAGGACTGTCTAGTGACGAGGGGAGGGTCAAGGGAGTGGATGTGCGTAGCAAGTTGGACGGGTGAGTTTCTAGGGAGGGAGGATGTCTAAGGAACTGGGTGGGAGTGTATAGGGAGGAGGAATGTCTATGGGGTTGGGTGGGGGAGTGTATAGGGAGTGGGAATGTCTATGGAACTGGGTGGGGGTGTCTAGGGAGAATGAGTTATGAAACCGGTATATCAAAGAATAGAACCATCTCTTAGTAACAGGAAAAAAGTCGTCAGGGTTATATCAAGATTATGAACTAATCTATACCGGGTAAATTGTCTTTTATTAGTCCTACTGCGAATTTTTATTTGCACTCCTCAATAATGGCTAGCGATAAACAAATGAACGCAGTATTTCCCTGGTATTAGTGCAAAGTAGTGTTATTAAGTAATTAAAATCCCTGGTTCGATGTCCAGTTTACTGCAGTCATTCCAGTAATGTTAATCACAACTGGCAATTGCAAAGGTTGATGATAATACTGGGAGAATATGTGTTTATAAAATTTTTAATTTCAAGCTAAGTATTTTTGTCACGAGTCGGCTCGTGACATTAAATTTAGTGGGAAACCACGAACTCTAGTGGAATCCCAGTGTTTATCATTCAGTTTAATCGCTGCGTATTTACCCGGTGGGGAGTGTTTTTTCATGCAATTTTTCAATGTGTCATAAATGATCGTCTTTGTGCGAGACATTAGCACTTCCGCTGAGCGATTTATTGTGGCCGTGTTTCGCTCATTCTAGCCGTTGGTAATGCGGTTGGACGCTCATCTCTTTCCCACGATTTGGAGTTAGTCAAGGTTTGTACACCACGAAAGCAGGTTGGGCCCAGAGCGTAGCAGTGCTGCCATTGTCCAGTTCCTGAATTTCCGCCTAGTGTGATTGGCGAGAGACTTAGCAAGTGCAGTGTCCTTTCTCAACAACGCCCAGTCATCCGCTTAGTCCACTCTTTTTGACCAGTATTTCTTTTCGTTTTTTTCCTGGGCTTAAGAGTTTAGCTTTTGAGTGAGCGAGTGAGTGCGATCTCCCTATTTTTAATTCATTTTGAAATGTAAAGTAAATTTATTCCTTTGTAATCTATAAATTTAACAGTTCTTTTTCTCGACCTTAATGTAATGTAAACTCGTGTTTTATTTTCCATATTAAGCTTATTCTAGTTGCAGCTCCTAGCTTGCATAAATGCTTTGCTATTCATAACTGGTACTTAGGCCAGTCTTTTGTATTAACTAAAATCCGTTGTGCCATCTAGGTGTTAATGCATCAGCAAGAATCTGTTATTATTAATAGCATTAGTTATTGATTGTCAGGGGTGAAGTCACTTTCTCCAGAGGCTAACAGTACTAACAAACAGCAATTAGTCTCAGCTGTGTACTGTTGAGAAAGTTTAAAAATTCTCGTTCTTTGAGAATCGGCGAAGCAAGCCAGCATAAAGGAATCATTGCTTGATTTTTATCAAGACAATTCATTGTCCCTGCTCTCAGTATTATTGAATAATTATCTTTTAATATTGTATACTCTTAAAAACCCCGTGACAATTGGCGACCTCATTCCAGGATATTAACTCCTAGCTCTAAAGCTATTCACGATATAATACTCACTCGTTCATACTTAGGTATTTATCATTAAAGTCTATAGGCACTACCTTACTGGTGATTATTGATTCATTTTTATTAATTTACATAATAGTTTTGACAGTCAGTTGTTTGTTTAATTTTCTTTACCAGTTTAATTAGATAAAACTGGTCACCACTAACCTGTGCCTATATTCTTTATTTTTGATTATTGGCATCTCTCTTTGCAAAAAATTGCAGTCAGTACTGAGTCGCTAGTTTATTAGATTGAGTTAGCATCATGTCGACCAGCGTCTATGTACAGGAAGCCAAAGATATGGGTCTTACAGACCCAACTGAAATTTAAAATTATGTTCTCTCTCGGCTTAGTCACGAGCAGCAACGCGAGAATGATGCTCTTGAAGAGCGTAGAATCCAACGCGAACATGAGTGAGAACAGCGCGAACACGAACAAAAACAATGCGAACTCGAGTTAGAACAAGAGCGAGAACAACGCGAATATGAGTGTAAACAACGCGAGAGAGAACGAGAACACAAACGTGCCGAGCGAGAAGCACGCGAAAAACATGAACTTGAAGTGCTGAAGCTCAAGCGAGATTCCTTGGCTTCAGACACATCTGGTGCAGTTGGCCCAAGCTCCACGAGCATTCTCCCTGCACATGTCATGGCGACCCCACACATCAAGCTTCCCCCATACAAAGTAAGTGAGCGAATCGAGCCATACATAGCTCGTTTTGAAGACATGGCTCAACTTTACCAACTGGATGATGCAGCTAAGCGGCTTCAGTTTCTTAGCCTGTTTGAGGGCCCTGCCCTCGATATTCTCCACAGAATTCGTGGAGACAATCTCACTTATGAGATGATGAAGGCCGCACTCGTCAAAGCGTACGGTCTCACAGTTGACGACGCCAAGAGTCAGTTCATGAGGGCGCGTTTACAGGATAAAGAGACTGCCGTTCAGTTTCTTGACTGGCTTACTGCTTACTTAGATGAGTGGATGGAGAAAGATGAAACTCCTTCCACATGTGAGGGGATAATTGACCTTATGCTGTGCACACAGCTGGAAAAGTCGTGGCCTACTAAACTTATGGTTCAGCTTAAGATCTGCCAGGTAAGAGATGCCAGCCAAATGGTGAAGAAGGCTGAAGCATTCTTTACTGCATATGGGTATCAAACTCGCAAGCAGCATACCTGGAACAGGAAACCTGATAAATCTGGGAAACCGTCTCAGACTGAACCCCAGCAACAAGGTCGTTCTCAGAATAATGGCCAAGGTCCAAAACCGCAGAAGAAGGACCAGGGGCAAAACACTCAGAAACCTAAGTGGAAGCGGTACGAGAAACAGAACCCTAACCAGCAGCAGTACTGGTATTTCAATCAGCAGCAGGCCAAGGACAAACCATGTAACCCTCAGTCAGGGCAATGGACTTTAGTGTATTGGAGGCAAAATGCAAATGTAGCCCTTATGCCACAACAAGCGTACAGTGGTGCCAACCCCACCAGTACAGGTACTTCCCCGCAGTTCACTAGTTCCCCAGTGACAGTGAACCCTCCTCCACAGGTGGTCAATGCTCCAGCTCCTCAGACGGTGAGCACGACCCCTCAGGTATCAAGTTCTCAGGGCACCACATTTGCTGCATCATTTGTCCCGCAGTATCACCAATGACTGGCTGCTACCTCCTCAGACCCTTCCACCAGTAACACTGCCTTTCTTGTTCAGCCAGGGTTTGTGGGAGGTGTTTCTGTAAATGTACTGAGAGATAATGGTTCCTCAGGTTGCTCTGTCAAGCAAAGTTTAGTTCGGCCCAACGAGTACATGGGTAAGCAGATCCAAGTTAGACTTATTGATGGGTCAGTGAGATTGTTCCCTGAGGCACGTATCCAGGTGGCATCTCCTTTTTACACTGGCTTGACAGCTGCTGTTGTCATGCCAGAACCCTTGTTTGACCTCATTATCGGCAACATACCGGGCGTCAAAAACAGTTGCGCCGTAGATGTTGCTACTCAGACTTCGGCTGTTGCAGTAACACGAGCCATGGCCAAGGCTCCGAATCGTGTCACCCCGTTGACCATCACAACGCCGCAAGATTTGATTCGTAGTCAAGATGTTGTCCAAGAACAACAGTCTGACCCGACACTTGCCTCAGTGCGTAAGAAGCTGGAGGGTAAAGTGATTAAGTATTCACGGGGAGGTCAAACCAGGTTCCTTCACAAGCGAGGACGGGTATACCGTGAGTCACAAACACCCCAGGGTGAGCAGTTCGTCGTTCCCGCAAAGTATCGCCGGGCAGTGTTTGAACTGGGTCATTGTTCAGTCATGGGAGGTTACATGGGCCAAAAGAAAACCTCTGACCGCATCCATGCTGACTTTTTCTGGCCAGGAATGGGACAGGAAATAAAAAGGCTTGTGCGTTCCTGCGACGTGTGTCAGCGTCCCACTGACCGGGGACGTGTCCGTCCTGCGCCATCAAAACCAATGCCTGTAATCTCTGAACCGTTCGAGAGAGTAGCAGTTGACATTGTTGGGCCAATCTCTCCTAGGGCAAGTGATGGATCAAGGTATATCCTCACTATTGTTGATTTCAGCACACGGTGGCCTGAAGCTGTGGACCTTAGGAATATAGAGGCCGTCACTGTTGCTGAGGCATTGATCGAAGTGTTTTGTCGCGTAGGTATCCCCAAAGAGGTCTTAAGCGACCGGGGTTCGCAGTTCACCTCTGCAATGATGAATGAAGCATTCAGGTTGTTGCCCATCCGAGGCCTGCGAACTACGCCTTATCATCCCATGTGTAACGGGCTGTGTGAGAGGTTCAATGGGACTCTCAAGAAGATGTTAAAGCACATTGCCACCAAACAGCCAAAGGAATGGCCGCGGTTCATTGCTCCTATTCTGTTTGCTTATCGAGAAGCCCCACAGCACTCCTTGAAGTTCTCACCTTTTGAATTGGTGTATGGAAGGTCGGTTCGTGGACCACTTCAAGTCCTTCGTGAGTTGTGGGACGATGAAGAACCTGACCCTGAAGTCAAGACCACCTACACCTACGTCCTTGATCTAGCTGACCGCCTCCAGTCAACATGAGAGTTAGCTAAGGAAGAATTGATCAAGGCGCACGAAGTTCAGAAAGCCTATTATGATAAGAAGGCAAAACTTCGGAAGTTTAGTCCAGGCAATAAGTGCCTGGTGTTACTCCCCACTGCCCAGAACAAGTTGTTGGCGCAGTGGAAGGGTCCATTTGATGTAGTAGAGCGCATTTCAGACCTCAACTACATAATTCAGATGGGGAATCTTCGCAAAAGGTTCCACATTAACATGTTGAAGGCTTATCATGAGTCAGACCCCGAGGAGACTGGCCTACGAGTAGCTGATGATAGTGACCAGCCACTGGAAGAATCCGGGGCACCCGCAGTGATCCCAGCTGATGACCATGATGATGAGCCCTTAACCGCTCACTCCCGTCAGGAAGAGACTGTCGGAGATGTTTTGCTTAACGCTGACTTAGGATTAGGTGATCTGAATGCCATAAGGTCACTGCTCTGTCAGTATGCTGATGTCTTCTCTGACCAACCTAGACTTGCAAAGGTTGATTGTCACAAGATTGAGTTGACCAGCGATACTCCCGTAAAGGTTAAGCCATATCCGATTCCCATGCGACTACTGGGGGCAGTAGACAACGAAATTGCTGACATGGAGATTGCAGGTATTATTGAAAAGTCCTCATCTCCTTACTGCAGTCCAATGGTAGTAGTTCACAAGAAAGATGGTGGAGTCAGGATTTGTGGCGACTATAGGAGGCTCAATGCAATCACCAAAGTGGATGCTGAGCCGATGGGTGACCACATTGCCATCTTCTCCAAGCTGGCAGGGTCACGATATTTTACGAAGCTCGATTTGGCGAAGGGATTCTTCCAGATTCCCCTTCACCCCAAGAGCCGTCAGTTCACTGCCTTTGCTACTCCTAGGGGGTTGTACCAGTATAAAGTCCTCCCATTTGGACTTACCAATTCCCCAGCAGTTTTCAATCGTGCCATGGGACAAGTGCTCCATGGTATTAGTAGAGATGTTCATTGATGATGTTCTTGTTCATTCCGCCACATTGGAGGAGCACCTCAGGCTCTTGGAACTTGTCTTCAGTAGACTCCAGAGTTTCAACATGACTGTGAAGCCTAGCAAATGTAAGATTGCTCACAGTGAGGTGGAGTTCCTCGGACATATTGTTGGCAACAATCACTGCAGGTGTCAGGGTGACAAGATCAGGAAGGTTAGAGAAGCTCCGATACCCGTGACCAAGAAACAGATTAGGACATTCCTTGGCTTAGTGGGGTATTATAGGAGTTTTATCCCCAACTTTGCTCTCATTGCCCAACCGTTGTACGAGGTGCTACGGAAATATGCTCCAAACACCAATGAATGGGGAGAAGAGCAAGAGAGATCTTTTGCCGCTCTTAAGAACATGTTGTGCAAGGAGCCTATCTTGCAGTTGCCTGATTCCAACAAACCTTTCATACTGCGCACTGATGCTTCACAAGATGGAGTAGGTGCCGTATTGATGCAGGAATCGGAAGGTGGAATCTTCCCAGTGGCATACCGCAGCCGTAGGCTAAAACCCGCCGAGAGGAATTACAGTACTGTTGAGAAGGAACTCTTGGCCGTGGTTGATGGTGTTAACAAATATTATTATTATTTATATGGGGCACCATTCACTCTGGAAACTGATCATATGCCACTCACTAGTCTCAGCACGACCAAGATGGCTAATGCAAGACTGACATGCTGGACACTGTATTTACAGCAGTTTAACCTTGTTGTGAGTTACATCAAGGGAAGTGATAATGTAGGTGCAGACCTGATGTCTCACCTGCTAACTGCTGACTAACATGGGCAACTGTTGTATGCTGGGTTCCGTAAGATTGGCGTCCTCAGAGATTTGAGTAATCCAAGGACCAGCCTGGTTCCCAGTTAAAAGTGTACCAGTAAGACCTGACGTCTTGCCCTTGGTCCTACAGGACACAGTATGTCCAAGGCCTGTATATACTTGTATACCATAAGTTAAGGGGGAAGTTTGAGAACCCTGCAGAGACAGTCCGATGCTGTGTATGAATTACCTTGTGGAACGTCTCTAGCTGTGGGCCTCTCTGAGGATTCCCGGAGAATGCACATTATCCACATGAGTGTTCACACCCACGGTGGGTGTTAAAACGTGACCTGCCCGAGATTGCGTAGCGATTCTCAGCTTCCTGTCATTAGTCGTATGTGTAGTGTTAGGTTAACCAGTAAACTGCCCATTCTAAGAGATTTGAGCAATTCAAGAACTGACACGTTTCCTGGTTAATAATGTTAGGTTAACTAAAAAACTGCCCGTTCTAAGAGATTTGAGCAATTCAAGAACCGGCACGTTTCCTAGTTAATAAGCGTTAACCAGTAAACTATAAGAGTTCTAAGCAATTTGTGAATTCAAGAATTACATTTCCTGGTTAATAATGACATAAGTACTGATTGCTAGGCAGAGAGAGAGAAATGACATTTTTGATGCTCCACCTTGATTCCTTTCGCAGGTGCAGCTGGTGGGTGCAGCAATGCCGTGCAGATCAGCTGGTCATCCCTGTCGCATGCTGCCGCCCCTTCTCTTCTGCCTCGTCATCATTATTTACTATAAATTTGTATTACATGATTTTACACGTAGGTACAGTTACACCACAACTGTCACACATACACCGAGTATTACATACATTACGCTACATAACAATTAGTTGTTAATGTAAATGTAGCGAATTTTTCACTCAGTTTGACCTGAGTACAGGATTTTTCACAGTTGTCACGGAGTTTTTCCCGCAAGCTTGCTTCTATTGACATAAATGCGAGGTTTTTTCGCTCACTGGCGACTGTGACTTTCTCCAGTAGCAGGATAGCACACACACACCACAGTGTGAATCTTGTGTGACTGAGTAGGATTTATATGTATGTATACTGAAATTTTTTTCCTAGAAAAAAGTTTCAACTTTTGATGAGGCGTACTGTCACGAGTCGGCTAGTGACATTAAATTTAGTGGGAAACCGTGAACTCTAGTGGAATCCCAGTGTTTATTGTTCAGTTTAATCGCTGCGTATTTACCCGGTGGGGAGTGTTTTTCATGCAATTTTTCAATGTGTCATAAATGATCGTCTTTGTGCGAGACATTAGCACTTCTGCTGAGCGATTTATTGTGGCCGTGTTTCGCCCATTCTAGCAGTTGGTAATGCGGTTGGACACTCATCTCTTTCCCACGATTTGGTGTTAGTCAAGGTTTGTACACCACGAAAGCAGGTTGGGCCCAGAGCGTAGCAGTGCTGCCATTGTCCAGTTCCTGAATTTCCGCCTAGTGTGATTGGCGAGAGACTTAGCAAGTGCAGTGTCCTTTCTCAACAACGCCCAGTCATCCGCTTAGTCCACTCTTTGACCAGTATTTCTTTTCGTTTTTTTCCTAGGCTTAAGAGTTTAGCTTTTGAGTGAGTGAGTGAGTGCGATCTCCTTATTTTCAATTGATTTTGAAATGTAACGTAAATGTATTCCTTTGTAATTAATAAATTTAGCAGTTCTTTTTCTCGAGCTTAACCCTTGTAAGGTAATCTTGATTTTGTTACTATATTAGGTAACGTGGGGTCTGACAGACCCCACGGAAAAAAAAATAAAACTTCCGTTTGAGATATTTCAAAATGCTTCAATACACAAATAATTCAACCCCTTATCTGTAAATAGGGCCAAAAAAATAAAGTTTAATCAAAAAAATATATATTTTTTAAGTTTATACAAAAATTTTTAAATTTTAGGTATAAAATTTTTAAAATTAAATCTTACAAAATTGAAAAGTAATATCATGATTCCTTGGGTGGTCTGCAGTGGACCGATGTTGGGACCTTCTGTATACAAAAGGAGAAAGACGGCAAATTGAATCACAAGAGGGCTCAACTGAGGTTACATTATAGGTAATCTGGGGTCTAACATACCTCAATGGCTCTATAGAGCAAAATCAGAGCCAGGTACAGTTATGACCCCATCTCCCCATGAAGAGCATCACTAGGCAGGAAGGTAATGAGACGGACAGATCTGTAGACCTTATGCTCATATTTTTTCAAATCAAATTTCGGGGACTGGGGTCTCTGAGACCCCACATTACCTATCTAGGGTTAATGTAATGTAAACTCGTGTTTTATTTTCCATATTAAGCTTATTCTAGTTGCAGCTCCTAGCTTGCATAAATGCTTTGCTATTCATAACTGGTACTTAGGCCAGTCTTTTGTATTAACTAAAATCCATTGTGCCATCTAGGAGTTAACCCCTACACCGCGGGCTTGTTTACCAATTACTTGCGTGTCCCGCGGGGTTATTTGGGCTCCGACAGACTCTCAAAAAATATTTGCTAAAAATCAGTTATTAGTCCTAGAATAATAAAATTATATATGCTTATAGCACATACCTTCAGCTTTCTCCTGGAATGATTGTTGAGCCTTCGTCAGTTTCCGTAGGACTTGTGGAGACCTCTGAAGTAGGGTAACTAAGTCTCCACTTTACACTTCCCGACAACCCGTTATATGATTACCACAGCCAGATACAAACACTATAAACACTATTCTACCATTTTCAAGTAGTTTGGGATCCATACTAAAAAAAAAAACAGTGTGAAAGCAATAGAAATTACGAGCGTGTCTGATCGCCGCACTTGCGCTAGTTCGCTCTAGGCACTCTGTCATTTATTATTCATAAAACCCCTCACACTTTATATTTCTATTACTATATCACACTTATATATATCTGGAGTCTTTCTCCATAAGTTTCCTTCAGTCGTATTATTTTATTGTCACTGAAGTCATTCTATTTTTCAGTCAGTAAAATACGTAGAGCCACGGATTCACTCTCACTGTTATAACATAAATTATTTGTACTCATATTCTTATATTACTAATTACTTACATTACTATTTACATTTTCTATTCTATTTTCAATATTTACCCTTCTATTTTACTTACAATATGTTATTCACTGTCACTTTCAGTAAGATAAAACTATAATACACTGTTCAATCATATGAACTGAACATCCATTGCTTTCACTTGCTATTTACACATTATTTACACATTATTTACACATTATTTCCAAATAATTCTGCTTCCACACTTGCACTGTTAGAACTGCTTCTGGCTGTGATAATCGAAGAAGCAGGTTACACAGAGGGGAACCTGGCATTCAGCGCACTGCCAAGAGGTGCGTTTATGCTCAGGTGTGCGGCGTGTAGTATGCACACATACCTGACACCTGCGAATCGCAGCCTTCCTTTTCCCTGTGGCAGGCATTAGCTCAAGTCTGTGCCGATCCATATACGCCCTCTGCTCAAGTCGGTCGGGAAGTGTAACTGGATGGCGCCTTGGAGTTGCTGCTTGCACCTTACCATATTTTTCCAGCAGCTGCTGGACACAAGTCCTGGCGAACAACCTCAGGGAGAAGGACTTGGGTGGCTTTACCTTCATCTTGTACAGGATGAAGGCGTTCAGCATCGTCATATCTATGAGATGCAGAAAAACTTTCCTGTACCACCTAGTATTCTTCCTGAGGCAGTCGATCTCACCAATCATCATGTCGGACTTGTCCACCAGCCGCATGTTTATATTATAGTCCAACACAGCATCAGGTTTCATCACAGGTTCGCCTGTCCTACGGTCGACCTTCCCACTGTCTCTCATCTCCCCCTTATGTACGGTGGTGAGCATGTGCACGACTCTCTTGTCATGCCACCGTATTGCCAGCATCTTCTCAGACTTGCGTAGGTGCACGTCTCCTCGCTGCGAGTTTCCCGCCTCTGGGAATTTGGGGAAGTTGGCACGATTACTTTTCACAGTGCCGCAGGAGCCAATGCCGTGCTCAGAAAGGTATTTGGCAAGTTTTGGTGCTGTATAGTAGTTGTCTGTATACAGCACATGATTCCCACCAAAATACTTTTCTAGGAGCACTTTCACTACACAGCCTGAGAAGCCAAGGGGGTGTGTTTTATCGAGATCGACAGTGCTGGCTGAATATATGACGAAGTCAAGGATGTACCCCGTCTTACAGTCGCACAGTACAAAGAACTTAATTCCAAAGCGATGGCGTTTGCTTGGAATGTACTGGACAAACCGAAGACGTCCTCTGAACAGAACCAAGGACTCATCAATGACAACCTTCTGAAATGGGTGGAAGAATGACATGAACTTATTCTTCATTCTGTTCAGAATCTCCCGGATCTTCCAGAGTGGGTCGGTTTGGGAAGGTACATCATTATCGGTAAAGTGCAGGTTTCCCATGATGTTCCGGAAGCGATCTCTGGCCATGTACTTGTTGAAGGTCGGTGAGGGTAGTAAGGGGTCCATGGACCAGTATTCTTCCAACTCATGCTTCTTGGAGTGTGGCATAAGAAGCATGAGGGCAAAGAACACATACAGCTCCTGCACTCCCAGCATGGTCCACTGTTGCATCTTGGCTGCACCTGTACCACTAGCAGCACGTTGTGATTCGAACCTGTTGGTCTCATCACATATGTGCTGCATGACTTCATCATCTAGGAAGGCCAAAAGGTAGTCAACACACTCAGCATTTTCGTCCATAGTGAAGGCAGGCTGAACTCCTGACGAGCTCTCATCGAAAACCAGGTTTTCGGGGACAAAATCTGACCCTTCCGTCCACGCAAAGGCGTCCAGGACTCCCTGGCGTGGCGGTGGAGGGCTGGTGGTGGTGGTGGTGGTGGAGGTTGGCTGAGAGGGAGGCTTATCTCGGTCAAGGTCACTCGCACTGACCCTAGGTTGCCGTACAGCACTAGCAGCCCTTACCCTACTAGCTACACTACTTTTCACTCTCTTAGATCTACCTCTACCTCTACGGCCGGCCTTCACTGTTGTTGCTGGTGGTGACTCCGACGACGAAGACTCCGGAGATAACTCAGCCGACGATGATGACGAGATGAGTAAAGCGGGGCTTGGGGAACGGGGAGGTGAATGCTCTCGTGACTCATGGCGGGCTGGGTCACGTGGGGGCATTGTTCTGGGGCTAACACACCGCCTTTTCACTCCCTTCCCAAATTCTTTTCCTTCCTGCACTAAAGGCTCCTTTCCCTTGGAGCTAGACACAGATTCACTGGTAGGAGCACTTGTTGTCGCTGTTTCTGGCGCGATAACTTCACCCGGCTCATCACACGATTCACCGGAATCGTCAAAATCGCTGTCCATTATTATCATGGACAATTCAGCAAGTTCTCGTGCCACTGCAGAGTCACTGAGGCCTTTCCTGCTTGCCTCAACACTTTTCTTGGGGGTAGAGGTCATGGGGCCCTTTGCAATGGGCGCAGAAGCGGCAGGAATGGCGGGGCGCGAGTGCGACATGTTGTCTCTGCAGTGGAGGACAAGGAACTAAATGCCGCGGCTTATCTGAGAAGGGAAGGGTTGACAATGACACTTTAGGCTGACTGCTGCTAACTTACAGGCTAATTTTTTATAGGTAGAAAATCTCGGCAATAAATAAAGAAATAGGTAGTTCCAGGTGAATGTAAATGTCAATTAGGATTCTCCCTTCCTTTCTGATATATATTTTTATTACAGACATCGATTACAAGGCATAAATCAAAGGGGAAATTACCGTGGTAATGTAGCGAATGAATGCACGTGAGGTTTTGTCAGGTGATAATTAGGCAATTTCTGGAGTATAACACTATCACTTACCTGTTTTTTTTTGTGGTATATATTATTGGGTTAAAATATAGGGCATAGGGCTTATTTCAATGGATGAAATCTGTGGAAAAAGAAGGGGGAAATTTCCGTAGCGCAGCGCGGCATGGGAGGTGAGAGGAGAGGGTAATGGAGGGCAGGTAGGGAGGGGAGTCAGGAAGGGGGTAAATTATCTGAGAAAGGAAGGGTTGACAATGACACTTTAGGCTTACTGCTGCTAACTTACATGCTAATTTTTTATAGGTAGAAAATCTCGGCAATAAATAAAGAAATAGGTAGTTCCAGGTGAATGTAAATGTCAATTAGGATTCTCCCTTCCTTTCTGATATATATTTTTATTACAGACATCGATTACAAGGCATAAATCAAAGGGGAAATTACCGTGGTAATGTAGCGAATGAATGCACGTGAGGTGTTGTCAGGTGATAATTAGGCAATTTCTGGAGTATAACACTATCACTTACCTTTTTTTTTTGGTATATATTATTGGGTAAAAATATAGGGCATAGGGCTTATTTCAATGGATGAAATCTGTGGAAAGAGAAGGGGGAAATTTCCGTAGCGCAGCGCGGCGTGGGAGGTGAGAGGAGAGGGTAATGGAGGGCAGGTAGGGAGGGGAGTCAGGAAGGGGGTAAAATAGCTAAAATGTCAACAATGGATGGGAGTACAGATGAGATTTGGAGTGCTGACTAGTGTTGGACATTGGCAGTACTGATATATGATACAAGCCACCACTTGAGAGCCCGGGATAATTCAAAATAACACAGAATCACAAAAGTGATGCCCCGCGGTATGATCCATTGTAGCCGAGCGTCACGAAAGTGACGCCCCGCGGTTAAGGGGTTAATGCATCAGCAAGAATCTGTTATTATTAATAGAATTAGTTATTGATTGTCAGGTGTGAAGTCACTTTCTCCAGAGGCTAACAGTACTAACAAATAGCAATTAGTCTCTGCTGTGTACTGTTGAGAAAGTTTATAAATTCTCGTTCTTAGAGAATCGGCGAAGCAAGCCACATAAAGTAATCATTGCTTGATTTTTAGCAAGACAAATCATTGTCCCTGCTCTCAGTATTATTGAATAATTATCTTTTAATATTGTATACTCTTAAAAACCCCATGACCATTTTGCAATTATAATTTTTTTCAACACACACACACACACACACACACACACACACCACAATTCACCTTTTTATTATAACCAACGAAACCTTCACTCCCCCATCTCATCTTCCACAGTCAAACTGTTGGTGATTTGCTAGCACATGAACCACTAACATCAGCATTACTCTAATAGAAGAGAGAAGTGCTTTCTGGCCCTACCTGGCCGTTGTATGCTTGCTCTTGCGAAGAGGTCTCGGACTTCGCTCTCGAGTCTCATGTCTTTAGCTATACTCTGGTTTAGTTTCAGTTTTCTCCCAGTCGCAACAGACTGGCTGAATGTCTGGGGAACTGGTTTTCACAGCCGACTGGGCAAAGTAGAACTCATGCCATCTGTGCCAAGTTATATTCTAATCATTAATCTCCTTTGGGCCACATCCGGTGGGAGCGCCTCAACGTACTTTAGAAACAGGGTTCAATTTGTTGGTTATATATCCACCCCCTAGTTTAGTAAATTATTTCCGAGGTTACAGGAGACCATTTTCCTTGTCACTCAGTGTAGAAACGCCCAAAAATAACATAAAAAAAGAGGATGGTGGGCGCCCACACATTCGACATACATCCAGGTAACAGTAGTAGTAGTAGTAGTAGTTGTAGTAGTAGTAGTGGTCGTTGTCGTAGTAGCAGTAGTAGTAGTAGCCGAAGTAGTAGTAGTAGTAGTAGCGGAGTGAGAGGACGTGTGCCAGGCGCTCCGTGTTATCGTTTCGAGATCACAGTAAAAATGATTGTGGGCTCACAGAAATTGAAACCCACTCCACCATAAAGTGGACACCGATGCATATGTGAAAGAAAATTTTAAATATCAGCTATATAAAGCTTGGAAAATGTGAAAAAGTGTTAAAATTACGGTGTGAGGGGGAGGAAGGGTGTGTGTGTGTGTGTGTGTGTGTGCAGGGACCGTTAGCGAGCGAGGTGCTGACCTGAGAGGGTTATCTGGACTGGTGTTAACACCATACATTATATCATCAGCCACCCGGGACCCCGCCACCACATGTGTGCTGCCCCACACACCCAGAATTTAAGTATCTCCACCCTCACTTACAAAATAAGTACCGTACCTCTCTGAAGCCTATTTTTCAATTATTAACTTTGTCCACAAATAACAATGAGACGTGGGATGCCTGTCACACACCTCTTGCTCAGTCCATTATCCTTGGAGCACTAACTCCATTTCCCTAACATACCAGCTGTTACCACGCACTGAATATCGCCCACTGATCACTAGCATACACACCACCTAATAATACGATTTTATAAACACTGTATCAAACACTAAATATAACAACAACCACCACTAACTATACAACAACTCCTACATACACACCACCAGCATAGCCAGGTGGTATAGAAGTGTGGCATACTAAAACATTTAGGTAGGAAATCTTACACACACCTTAGATGACACTGTAATGTAAACACATCATACATACTGTTACGGAACAGAGAAAGATAATGTACACTTTAAGTGAGAATGCTAAAAATCACTACTGTCCCGTAAAGTTCCAGGTTCAAAACAAAAGAGTTAGGTAAAATTACAAGTTAAAGTTTAATGCACAAACTAACAACAAAACATTCAGAACTCATAAGGATAATGTAATGGCAAATAAACAGGTTAAATATATGGTTAACTGCAATAGCCTCTATTAACACGAAATTAGCAAGAGTAAATTCATCTAAGTCAGCCCTGATAAAATGAAAATACACCTGGTAATGCTCAGTTAATGCAAGATAAATTATTACAGATACAAAATATTATAAAAAATGACTGACATAAAACCCAACATCAATCACAAAGACCTCACTAGGCCTAAGAACTAACCCTATGCTACACAGCACAAGAAAAAAAAATACAACAGTTATACTCAAATTACACACAGCTGCTAGATGTTTGGAGATTTCTTGAGCACTCACAATAATAATATCTGTACAGGGGAGGACAGAGATGTGAACAAAATGAGGAGCAGATCTAAGTGGCAATGATGCAGAGACTGAGCTCATTATATAGGGGCCAGGAGAGCTTGATACAACTTGTAAGAAGGACGCGCAAATGAAGCCATGGGGACAAAGAGTTGACAATCCTGCTCTGAATAACAGAGAGAAAGACTTACTCTACTATAACGGTAGAAGGGGGGGACTGAGGCAGAACACGCTCGTGATCAAACATGCAGCATACTGTGCGTTAAAATTACACAAAAGATGATGAAATCATAGGCTATGTAACACCTCCCCACAAAGAAAAAGAAATTTACAAAGGAAATTTCTTATTACTCTAAAACAATCTGTCTAAAGTCTAGATAAGCAATCTGCAATAACATTTTCTTTCCCCTTGACATGTTGTATGTCTAATGAATACTCCTGAAGAAGTAGACTCCATCATGTCAATCTCTGATTTTTATCTTTAAACTTACTAAGGAATTTCAGTGGGTTATGATCGGTATAAATGACTATGGGGTCAAAACCAGAACACAAATAAAATGAAAAATGCTGTAAACCCAAAATCAAGGCCAAAAGCTCTTTCTCAATAGTTGAGTAGTTCTTTTGAGGTGGAGTGAACTTCTTACTGTAATAAGATACAGGGTGTTCAATACCCTGATCATCCTCTTGCAGCAAAACAGCACCAGCTCCTGTATCACTTGCATCAACAGCCATCTTAAAAGGCTTAGCAAAATTTGGAGTAGCGAGCACTGGCTGACTTAACAGAATAGCTTTAAGTTTGTTGAAAGAGGATTCACAGTTATCGGTCCAGACAAATTTAACTCCCTTTTTCAGTAGGTCTGTAAGTGGTGATACAAGAATAGAAAAGTTAAGAACAAATCTCCTGTAATAACCTACCATTCCCAAAAATCTTTGTAGCTCCTTCCTACTTTTAGGTCTGGGAAGATCACTTATAACCTGAACCTTAGCTGCTGGTGGTGCAACATGTCCATCACCAATTACGTACCCGAGGTACTGAACTTTAGCTTGACCAAACTCACACTTTGATAAATTAGCTACAAGATTAGCCTGAACTAAACGGTCAAGAAGTTTACTGACATGGCATAGGTGATCTTTCCAGTTGTCACTGAAGATTAATACATCATCAATATAAACAACGCACCCTGCCAAACCCTCTGTTACAACATTCATGAGCTTCTGAAATGTGGCTGGTGCATTCTTCATACCATATGGCATTACCGAACATGCAAAAGTCTTTCCTAGTGTTACAAAACATGAGATCTCCCTAGCACGTTCAGTCATAGGTACTTGCCAGTATCCCTTTAACAAATCAAACTTACTTATATACCTAGCTTTTCCGATCTTGTCTATGCAATCTTCCACACGAGGGAGAGGGTAAGTGTCTGTTTTGGTTATCTGATTAACACGTCTGTAGTCAATGCAAAGCCGCTGTGACCCACCTGGCTTAGGGACCAGAGTGACAGGAGAACTCCACTCGCTCTGACAGGGCTCAATCATCTTGTGGTCCAACAGGTAGCCAAGCTCCTTCTGGATGAGAGGAACTTTCACTGGGTTCACACGGTAAGGAGGCAATTTAATTGGCTTTGCGTCTCCAACATCGACATCATGCATCAACACAGTGGTTCTTCCTGGAGTGGCACGGAACACTTGCGGGTACTCCTGCAGTAATGCCGAAAACTCCTGCCTTTCCTTGGGAGGTAGATGAGAAAGCTTAGTCTGGAGATCATTCATGATATCAGGATTCTTCCCCAAACTATCACTCAGGCTCATACTGCATGGGAGAGCTTCATTTGCAGACTCAAGTGGAACAGCTACAGTGCAGACTGGATTATTTTCGTCCTGCCTGTGATATAACTTTAGCATGTTGATGTGACATAGTTGCTTGCTCTTTCTACGATCTGGTATGGCGATGACATAGTTGACATCACTGAGTTTCTTCTCCACGAAATAAGGACCACTAAACTTGGCTTGAAGAGGTTGCCCATGAACTGGTAGCAGAATCAAAACCTGATCTCCTGGCTGAAAGTGGCGTAACCTGGACTTCCTATCATACCAAGTCTTCATCTTCTCCTGAGCAGCTCCTAAATTTTCTCTCGCCAGTTGTAAAGCAGTGGACAGCCGTTCTTTGAACTTCATCACATACTCCAGCAGGTTGACGTCATCTTCCTCCGACAGCCAGCATTCCTTGAGTAACTTAAGGGGTCCTCTTACTTCATGGGCAAACAGTAGTTCAAAAGGTGAGAAGCCCAGTGATTCATTTGGAGATTCTCTTGCGGCAAACACAACGAATGGAAGACCTTTATCCCAGTCTTTCTGATGTTCCAAACAGTATTTCTTGAGCATCGATTTGAGTGTTTGATGATATCTCTCCAACGCTCCTTGGGTCTGGGGATGGTAAGCTGAAGACATGATCTGGGTGATGCCCAACTCTTTCAGAGACTGCTTGAAAACATTTGACATGAAATTACTTCCCCGGTCTGACTGTACCTCCTTGGGCAGACCAAACTTTGTGAAGAACCCTAGCATTTCCTTAACCACGTTCTTTGCTGAGATATTTCTAAGTGGAATGGCTTCAGGATAACGAGTAGCCATATCAGTCAGGGTCAACACATAAGAAAATCCTGAAGAAGTCTTAGGAAGAGGGCCCACAATATCCACCAACACACGGGTGAAAGGCGCCTCAAAAGGAGGAATGGGAACTAGAGGTGCAACCTTTTCGGTCTGATTACACTTCCCCACAACTTGACAGGTGTGACAAGACTTACAATACCAGGAAACATCCCTGAAGATACCTGGCCAGTAGAAGTGTTTCAAAATGCGTGCCACAGTCTTCCTCACTCCAAGGTGTCCTGCCAAACTGGAATCATGAGCCACTCTAATGATATCCTGCCTACAAACACGAGGGATGACAACTTGATGTACAACCTCCCATTCACAGTCGGCTGATGCTGTTGGGGGTCTCCACTTCCTCATAAGTACTCCTGACTTTACATAATAACAAGTAGAAGCACCAGCTGACTCTTCTTCACTGTAAGCAGGGTTAGCTAGACCTTTCAACTCAGGGTCAGCAACCTGCAACTCAACCAACTCTTGACAAGACAAATTATCAACACTACGGGGTACTGCCTCATCTGGTGAGTGGTCCAAATTAGCAAGAAAAGTGTCAGCTAGGATAACATCATCATCATCATTATCCTCTAAATCACCAGTAACTTTAGACTTAGCCCTAGTGACAGCACATGCAGGGAACACATCAGGGACATCACAATCCTGGGACACAGCCACTGGCTCACTAGACAACTGAGGAGCTGGACACACTTGACTTCCACCAATATCATTTCCAAGTAAGAAAGTTACACCTGACATTGGGAGTGTCTCAACCAACCCAACCATAACGGAACCATTAACAAAACCAGACTCTAAATTCACTCTGCACAGAGGGACAGAGAAGTAATTATTCCCTACACCCTGCATGATTACAGTTTCATCAGAGGAATTAACATTAGAGCCTAGAACACTGGTCAGCATAAGGGATTGGCAAGCACCTGTATCACGATATATTTGAACTGATTTCCTGTCAATACTGTCCAGAGGACTGACAAAACCATCAGACAGGAAATTAGCACATGAACTCTTGAGAGTGTCACCCACGTTACTGCTCAAAAGAGGAGCTCCATCATGAGAATTTAAGTTACCCCTCAAAGCAGGTTCAGTTAACTCAGTTAAAGAATTCTGGGAATTCTCAAGAGTGGACACTAGACCAATTGACTGAATATTTAAAGACTCCTTTTTGTTCACATCACGCTGTCTCCTGAAACATTTCTCCGTAGTATGACCAAGCTTACTACAATAAGTACATTTACTTTTCTGAAATCTAGAGGTGAAGCTGGTATTTACTTCCTGAGAAACATCATCCTTATTCTCTTTCCTGTTACCTGTACTCTGAGTAGAGGCAACGTACTTACTCTCAGCTTTCCCTTTTCGTCTAGAATATCTCTTGTGAGTGAGAACATACTCATCAGCTAAAACTGCAGCATCAGACAAATTATCTATTCTTTTCTCATCAAGATATAGGCATACATCTTTATAAATACACCTTTTGAAGTCCTCCAGCAAAATCATCTGCTTAAATTTGTCAAAATCAGAATCCACATTCTTAGAATTTAACCACTGCTCTAACAGATCTTCTTTGATTTTTGCATACTCAACATGGGATTGCTTATCTTGCTTGTAAGTTGTCCTAAATTTTACTCTATAGGCTTCAGGAACAAGCTCATAGGCCTTAAGAATCAAGCTCTTAACTACATCATAATTATCAGATTGATCCTGAGGCAAAGATGCATAAGTTACTTGAGCTTTACCGGTGAGAACAGTTTGAAGGAGTACTGGCCAATACTTTTTGGGCCAATTAAAACCTGTAGCTACCCTCTCAAACAACTGAAAATATTTTGTTAAATCAGATTCATTAAAAGGAGGGACAAGTTTAACATTTTTAGCCACATCAAAATCATCAGAGGTAGATGATCCAGTTCCACATTGTTTCATGCGATACTCATGGTCTGCCTGAATCCTAGCAAGTTCAACTTGTGCGTGAAACTCAGCCTCCTTAGCACGGGCCTCCTGCTGGGCTAGCTGTAACTTAGCTAATTCAATCTACGTTTGCTCATTTGGAGGAGTTACATTAAACAAGCTTTCATTAATCATGGCAACAATTTGATCTTTAGACTGATGAGAGCGAACAACAAATCCCAATTGTTGAGCAACAATCTTAAGTTCATTTTTTGTTCTGTTTTCTATATCACACACTGTTTGCACATTTGACAAAAAAATCTTTGGCTTCATCAAGTGTAGTAATAGTAGATATAATTAATAAGTAACAGTCACAAAATATCAAGCAATATCCTTATGATAATATCCTGAATATCCTGATGAGGTCGCCAAATTTATGTTACGGAACAGAGAAAGATAATGTACACTTTAAGTGAGAATGCTAAAAATCACTACTGTCCCGTAAAGTTCCAGGTTCAAAACAAAAGAGTTAGGTAAAATTACAAGTTAAAGTTTAATGCACAAACTAACAACAAAACATTCAGAACTCATAAGGATAATGTAATGGCAAATAAACAGGTTAAATATATGGTTAACTGCAATAGCCTCTATTAACACGGAATTAGCAAGAGTAAATTCATCTAAGTCAGCCCTGATAAAATGAAAATACACCTGGTAATGCTCAGTTAATGCAAGATAAATTATTACAGATACAAACTATTATCAAAAATGACTGACATAAAACCGAGCGTCAATCACAAAGACCTCACTAGGCCTAAGAACTAACCCTATGCTACACAGCACAAGAAAAAAAATACAACAGTTATACTCAAATTACACACAGCTGCTAGATGTTTGGAGATTTCTTGAGCACTCACAATAATAATATCTGTACAGGGGAGGACAGAGATGTGAACAAAATGAGGAGCAGATCTAAGTGGCAATGATGCAGAGACTGAGCTCATTATATAGGGGCCAGGAGAGCTTGATACAACTTGTAAGAAGGACGCGCAAATGAAGCCATGGGGACAAAGAGTTGACAATCCCGCTCTGAATAACAGAGAGAAAGACTTACTCTACTATAACGGTAGAAGGGGGGGACTGAGGCAGAACACGCTCGTGATCAAACATGCAGCATACTGTGCGTTAAAATTACACAAAAGATGATGAAATCATAGGCTATGTAACAATACACACACACAATGACTGTTCTTAAATAACTATAAAACATATTATATATAGAATCTCATCATATAAATATATAACCAATCACAGTAAATAAGTCAATAATATAATAATAAATACCACAGTAATAATTAAAACTTTAATTTTAATATATAAAATTGGTAAATATAACTTCACTTAAATAACAAATTTAAGCATAGTACCCTAGTTTTAAATACACTATTACTATTAAATACAATAGTAATAAGGGTATTTTTAATATAATATCTATATAATAGGACTAATGTAAACTCCATAAAATTACAAACTAGAACTACTTACTCACCCTTCTCAAAATTCTCTCTTGTATTCAAAAGAAATACTAAACAAACCTTGTTAATGCCAATGTGCCTTAGTAAACCAAGGTGTCTCTATCTTACCCCCACAACACACCACAACCACACATCACACATCACATGTCACAACACCAACACACACACACGCACACACACTGTCCAAACACCACACACCACACCACACTCACCCCTATACCATAGCGTCCGAAGACCCAATATCACTAAACTACACACACACACACACACACACACACACACACACACACACACTGCCCTCACCCCTACACCGAAACGCCTGAAGACCCATTACAAATAAACAAGGCTCCACAGTATTGCACCACACCCATTGGCCACCTACTTAACCCTTAAACAAAGAAGCGTTGTTTTAGTATAAGACAGAACAATTAGATATTAACTGATATGCAAAACTAGAGAAAAAAGAGCAAACTGCTTCATAACTTAATCATATCATCTACAAAAATAGAAGTAAAACAAGCACATTCTTCATTATATCAAATCTAAAATTAAAATTCGTATAGTAAAACAGTAGTTCTAGTAACATTATATTTAATTTTAATTTAAAATTACTACAAAAAGTAGCCATAATTATTATTATTAATACTGTACCACAGTATAAAAACTTTAACACCATGGCCATGCCACAGTATTGTTGTCAGTGCTCCAGTAGTGTATCAGGTGTTCATTTGCAACAAACAGGTCACCGTGTACATACTGTAGGATGGGACCTTTCTGTATGAATGTGTTAGGGAATCACAACCCACCAGAAGCGGCACTTAACCGCTTCCAACATGGTAGGCGACAGATTGGTGACATGGAAATTGGTGGGGCGGTCACTGACAATATGCACGATCACACGGACATGCGTGGTGGTGAAAGACCCCGTGGTGAAGCGAGGGATAGGGATGGACGCCAAGATACGAGAGATGTGGAAGCGCTGGGTGGGTTAAATTATCATGGGGAAGTGAATAGTAGTGAAGTTGGGGGTGAGGAACATCATGAAGTTTATAATAGAAATGAAACTCAGGATGAAGACCACCTTAGAGGAGTGCATGAAAGAGGGAATCATCCAGGTATCATACGTCATCAGAACGGTAGTGACACAAACAACGAGGAAGCAGAACAGCCTCACAGGTCTGTGCGAGAAGGTCGTTCCACATACTGGATGGACAAATCCCGAGAAAATGCAGTAACCTGGGTGAACACCACATATAATGAAATAGTTGGATGGTCCTCAAGTAACCTTTTTGAACCTCCCAGATGCAATGCTACAACTGACATGATCAAGGAAATCACTCGCCTTATAGCCAACTACAACAATAACTCACCCATTGCCTCATTCTCTCTTAAGGTCCTTGCACTAATACCACATCTCTTCCTCAAAAAGACCCGCCCAAGAGCTAGCATTGCAGGAAATATTAAGGCCATCCAAAGGCGGGTTGAAACATGGAAAAGAGGTGAAATCGACAACCTACTTGAGGAAGCAAGGGCCTTGCAGATAAGAATAAACAACCGAGGCAGAAGAAATAAGAATACCAACGATGTGACAAGGATTTTTGGCAGCAAGATGAGACAGGGGAAGGTCTCGATGGGAACAAGATCCCTTTCAGCTGAATCATCAAACAGAGTACTTGACCTGACAGATGAAACAATGCAACAACTAAAAGAAAAACACCCGACTGCACGACAAGCAAGTGCCCAGTCAAAGCTTGATTGCAACTACACTCCTCCCAATCCCATCATATATGACAGGATAACTGGAGATACGGTGTGGCGGAAGGCAATGCACACACAGGGAGGGGCAGGACCGTCAGGCCTGGATGCAAAATCTTGGCTAGTAATCCTCAGTAACATCAAGTTTGAGGAGGCAGCAACAGACCTATGTAACACCATTGCCTCACTGGCGAGGAAGCTGGCTTCAAGTAAGTGCGGTAACATAGAAGCACTGACGGCTTGCAGACTAATCCCCCTTGATAAGAATCCTGGATACAGGCCCATCGGGGTGGGTGAAGTCTTAAGACGGATTATAGGAAAATGCATCACGGAGGTGGTGAAGGTGATGTGAAGCAGGCAGTTGGCAACCTTCAAGTGTGTGCAGGCCAACATGCAGGAGGTGAGGCAGCAGTTCACTCCATGAGGAAAATATCTGGGGAAGAGGACTGTCAGGCAGTATTATTAGCTGATGCCTCAAATGCATTTAATTCAATCAGCCGGAATGCAATGCTGCACAATATCAAGGTTAAATGCCCAGCATTTGCCCAGTATGTGGAAAACACCTATAAAGAACCAGCAGACCTCTACATTGTGGGTAAGACAGCTGCTCACGATGTCAGTGTAATCCAGTCCGCAGAAGGAACTACCCAGGGGGACCCCGTTGCCATGGCTATGTACGCCTTGCGATGACAGTGCTGCAACAACAGATCAAATACGAGGCCACCAATGTAAAACAGGTAACCTATGCAGATGATATCACGGGTGCTGGCAAGGTTGAGGATGTGAGGCAATGGTGGGACCTTGTAACATTTCATGGCCCTGAAATAGGTTACTACCCTAATGCAAGTAAGTCCATCTTGATCGTGAAACCAGCTTACTATCAAGATGCACAGGAAGCATTTAGAGGCACAAACGTGATAGTGACTAAGGAAGGTCAGAGGCATCTAGGGGCTGTGATTGGAACTAAGGAATTCAAAGACAAATATGTGAGTGACAAGGTAAAGACATGGGTAGAAGAAATTCATACACTATCCAGCCACGCAAAAACAGAACCCCATACAGCACACAGTGCATTTACCTATGGTGTAAAGCACAAGTGGACCTTCGTGATGAGGACCATACCAGACATCGAGTTGCTGCAACAACCACTAGAGGATGCAATCAGGGATTCATTCCTCCCATCTCTAACCAATGGCCACATCCCCACACCAGAAAAGAGGGACCTTCTAGCATTACCACCCAGGATGGGAGGCCTTGGCATTATAAATCCAGTAGCCGTGGCAAGCTACGAACACAGAAATTCACTCAGACTCACCGAATCCTTGTCACAGAAGATCTGTGCCCAGGTTGAGACTAGTGAAATTGACCACCAAAGGTAGAAAGACATAAAGACACAGATAAGCAAGGAGCGTGAAGCAAGAGAAAAAGACCAGCTGCAGCACATAATCGAACATCTAACACCAGACCAGTGTAGAAGAGTTGAAATTGAACAGTAGGTTGGGGCATCGAACTGGCTCACAACCCTGCCTCTCAAGGCAAAAGGCTTCCACTTCAACAAACAAGAATTTATTGACGCCATAGCCTTGATATATGGGTGGCCAATAGAGAACCCATCTCAACACTGTGCCTGTGGCACTGCCTTTGATGCAAACTATGCAATGGTATGCAAGAAGGGAGGCTTTGTTTGCATCCGACACGTTGAAGCACGCGACCTCACTGCCAAAATGCTGTAGAAAATATGCCATGATGTCATGATTGAACCAGCTCTGCTACCCCTGGACGGCGAGCACTTCACCCACAGAACAGCAAACACATCAAATGATGCAAGAGTGGATATCAGTGCTCGAGGTTTCTGGACACATGGGCAGAGGGCGTTCTACGACATCAGGATATTCGATCCCATGGCAGCATGTCATCGTGACCTGTCTCTCGAAGCTGCACACAAAAGGAATGAACAAGAAAAAAATAGAAATTATCAAGAAAGGATCCAACATGTGGACCACGGTCGATTCACTCCCCTTGTGTTCACAGCATCAGGTGGAATGGGTCCAGAGGCGATGAGATTCTACTCGAGACAGGCAGAGGTTCTTTCTGAGAAGTAAAGTCAACCGCAGAGTTCTGTTATGGCCTGGATGAGATGTCGACTCTCATTCTCCCTCGTGAGGTCTGCTCTGCTATGTCTCAGGGGCACAAGATCATCAGCCCTCAGGCCTGTCTCTCTGGCGGGTATGGATTACGAAGCTACAGTGGTCGAGAGTCGCATAGACCAGCGACCCCAAAAGTTTAATGTCTTTATTTACACTGTAATATTAATAAATATAAAATAAAATAATAATAGTAATAGTAGATGGTTGGTAACCACAGCCGTTGGCGTGCTTGGGGCCAACAGATTGTAATATGAGGGTTAGTGTTAACCTTCACATTAGAACTCCAAATGGTGAACTGTATTAGCAAGGTTGGTTTTGATCTTCACAATATAATTCCCCAATGGATGGAGGTGATAAAAAAGTAGTAGTAGTAGTAGTAGCAGACACAAATAATAAATAATACGAATACAAATCTTAAAAACAAGTGATAAGATAAACAAAAGTTAATACACATGCATAAATATCTATCAACCACACAAAGACCTAAAAAAATGCTGCCCCTTAAATTTTGATGGATTGCTCTCAGAATCGAAATGCATCATTCGTGCCTGACTCTCAACATTTCCACAACGATTGGTTCAAATTGGATAAAAACTAAGGAAGTTGACCTTTTCCTGTGGTCTTGATCTTTCACTTTTTCCTGTTACCCTTAACTTTGCCTGATATTTCTCACACTCGAATCCCCAAGTCTTTGCTTTACTCTGCATCCTTCCTCACAGTTGGTCTAAAATAGACATAAGATGACCTTACCATGAGACCTTGATCTTTGACCTATTGCTCTTTAAAACAATTGGTCAATCGCTTCGAAACTCCTCAACTATTCCATCAAAAGTAATTCAGATCACATGAAAACTGTTTTAATTGCACTGTTCACTCACAGACACATCACCATAACAACCGTATACCTCATTGGAGACAGAGCCTTCACACTGCAACTGGATTACATCAACACACTGCAGAGTTGAGTCAGGGAAAACAGGCTGACGATTGCCCCAGTCATATCCATCACAACACTCCTCACCAGCAGTAAACATGAACACAGGTACGCCAGTCACATCACACTTATCAATGTACATGTGCCACACACACCCTCCACTAAGATACAGTACTTTAAGTGACAAAAGACCCTGGACTCACCTTCAAGGACCATTTAAAAGACATCAAGAGGCGGTCCACTCAGAGATTCAGTGCACTGAAGGCAACTGGAGGGCCATACTCTGGGCAACAAAAGGAAACACTCTCCTTACTCTACAAATAAAACATTAGATCAGTGATGTCTTATGCCTCCCTGGCATAGGTTTCAGTCTTGTCTAATATCCAGAGCAATACCTTCCTACCCATACGGGACAATGCCCTGCGTTGTATAAAAACCACTTTCGCAGCTCACACTCTTAAAAAAGTCCTCCCTGTTAGAGACTAGGTTACCTTGATATGAGAGACACACAGATTGACACACAGTCTGTGCCAGTACACAAAACCCCTGTCAATACTTGAAACATGCTACACACCTAGGTCTAAATTATCACCACATAAACATTATCAAACCTTGTATAGCAATATCCAGACTCCAAAGATTCCAACACTGGCAATGAAGAAACGCCTACATACTCACTTCACCTGCAGGGTAAACAACACCTCGATCAGAACACTATATTACAAGACCCCTCCAATGTCATGAACTCATCAGAGGTATCCTTACACAACTTGCTAGGCTTAGATCAGAACATCACCCAGCCTTCTTCAGGTACCAGCTTAGATCTGGGTTGGGTGGAACCACAGATAATCACGTGTCTAGCTTTTAGAACAAGCCCTCACAACATAATACACACAATGATGCACTGCACAACACATACTAAGCACCGACACAACATCACCAGTCTGTGGGGTCTCTTGAAAGCAGAATACATGTACTCTATGGGATAACCGCATAGGGAAAGTTGTTTATCTGAGGTCGAGGGGCCTACTTCATCAGATGGAACAGGGTTGAGCAACAGCAACACACAAACACCTTTTGCAACTTACCTGCCCATAGCTCAGTGGCAAAATAAGACAGTACTACGGCCATGTGTCTTATTTGTAACAAGTCTTTATAAGAAACGTTATGTTCCTGTGGCTGTCTCTTCACAGAACTGAGCATTCAAGATGGGGATTGCAATTTTAGGTTACATCGAAGTGAATATAGTTTAGTGAATATAATCAGCTGAATAATGACAAAATGTCCTTAATCTAAGAATATTAACATGGTCTAGTCATACTATCTATCTACCTATAACTGACGTATTTTCTGCCCTATCAGAAGCGTAGGAAACCGAAGGTAGGTTCTGTAGTTCTGACATTTTAGGGGAGGATGACAGGTTGGTGGCCGTTGAGTGGCAATAGGAGAGCAAAAATCCTAACCATCCCTTGGATTTAAACTCATATGGTTCAGTTATGGTTGGGGCACCTAACCACACTAGACCATCATTATCAAACTAACAGGTTAATTATGGTGCCTGCGTGACGACCTTGTGCTGGGTGACCAGGGCAGGATATTGAACTCCAGTAATTTCCTGCCAGATTTACATTCCGTATTTCTAGTGTGACGCCCCGCTACACAGATTGGACTATTGAGAGAGAGAGAGAGAGAGAGAGAGAGAGATGGAGTACATATGTATATATATATATATATATATATATATATATATATATATATATATATATATATATTATTGCTAGACGCCTTAATCCCATACAGGGTGGCCAGTAACAAATCGCCTCCACGTCGCCCTGTCCCCCGCCATTTCACTGCCCTGCTTCCAACTCACACTCCCCTTTCTCACATACCTCTCCACTCCATCTCTCCATCTCATCCTTGGCCTATAGCCTATATCTCGATTGCGTGGTCTTAGGTACTTGTAGGGAGATAGGGCAATTGATTATGGATCGTTAAGCTCAGCCAGAATAAAGCAGTAAGACGTAGTGTCAACGAGAAGAGTTACAGCACTCGGGTTACAAAGTTTATTGCACAGCTATATTAGTGAGTTACAGTGTTGTAGAGCGTGACCCTCACGTCGGACCTTCTCTCTAGCCCTTCTCTCCCCTCTCTCTCTGATCTGAAGGGAGTCTCTCTGGCATTATATACAGCATGGAGAGGATGTGTATGTCTGGTAAATTTCCTATCACGTGGACTACCTGACTAGGGCTGGTTACTCCACGTGTTTCGATACGTCATGAAACTCTTGGTCTGGACTACGAGGAAGTTTGAGATACATCGTATGGTTAAGGATTCTTGATGGTCTGGAACAAGAAGGTTGCAGATATACATTATGTGAAATGACATTCCTGGTTCGTCTAGGCAAGGGGATGTGTTCTGTAACTCTTCCTGGAGACCTCAGACATAACTATTTGTTTTACATATTGTTACCAATAGCTATATAGTTACATACAGTATTGTGTTATATTATGCCTACATACCGCTCGGTCACGCGAAACTGGCGCACCATCGACAGTAAATATTGCAATAACATATTAATGCATACTATTACAATAAACTTGTAAGGTAATAAAATGAAATACATAATACTGTAAAGTTACATAATTGGGACAATGTAGTTATAAAATTGTACATGTATAATATAATAGTAATATTAAAATAATACAATGGCAAGTCTACTGTAGTGAATTATACAATATATATGAGGAGGACTTGATATATATATATATATATATATATATATATATATATATATATATATATATATCATCATATCATCATCATCATCAGCCATTTGAGTATCCACTGCAGGATCGGCCTATCCCGACCGAAGTCGGGATGATACAACCAATGTATCTCTACCAAGTGGCTTAGGCTGTCTGGTAGAGATTGTAAGTAGGGTGAGAAGTGCTTGTAAGTGTAATTGTAGTATTGGAGTGGCTTTAGATGTGTGTGTTGTCTGTGAACCAAGTGTAGTCGGCCCGCGCAAGCCAACTGGGTGCAAACATACTTTATAGTAAGTGACACTGGTTCAACCACAGCAACCCTAGTGTCCCCCAATGCAGTACGTGGCAGGGTGAACACTCCCAAAGTTTATTACCCTGGCGGGGCGCGAACCCTGCTCCACCCGTGTATGAAACGCACACTCTACCACTGTACCACAGAGGCTTATCTATCTATATATATATATATATATATATATATATATATATATATATGAGATATGATAGTATATTTAAAGTAAGCCTATAATATGTGTAACCCATATTTTGTTATTTTATATAAAATATATTTACAATATTGACAATGTTTACTCAGGTTTGTCTCACCTGTACAGAACAGTTCTTAACGCGCCGCGTGCCAGCCATTTTTAGCTCTATTGGTCGCCTTAGTGCCAGCCATTTTTCGATTTTTTTTTATTGGCTAAAATGATAGATTTTGATGTGAAAACAACGAATTTCACCATGAAAATGCTCACCAAAGCTAGGAAATGGGTTTTATTGAGTCCTGCATACTCGTATACAGGTATATCCGCTCTCTCACACTCGTCATGTAGCTGAGAGAAAGCCGTTTTCTATGTAAGGTATGCTCAAGTATTTATCCTGGGAAGGTATAGCAATGTTCAGTACACTTTTCTGATTACTTATTACTTCAACATCAATCACAATTTACGTGTCTTTCTCACTATGAATGCATTATCTTACACTTACTTGAAGATAGGTACAACCTGACTTCATGATGTACGGTCCTGGCATTTACAAGAAGGTATTTACAACTTGACCTCACTATATAGTCCTTACACTTACAAGAAAATATGTACAACTTACATTTACATTAAAATATTTACAAAATGCCTTCACTATGTACAGCACTGGGTGACGCACACAGGCAGAGTGAGACAGAGCGAATGTGAGGGGGGGGGGAGCGAGTGTGTGTATGGCCTTTACAGCATGGGGAATGGTTGAGGAATAGTTACCATACATGCCTGCCAATTTTTACCCACGAATCTTGAAAAATGCTGTCACAGTGAATTTTTTATTTTAAACCATTTTAAAATGGCAGTGGCACTGGCCGTGATATTATGTCAGACCATTTTAAAACAGCACTGGCACGCAGCAGGTTAAACACTGATTCCAGGTTAGCAATCCTTGCTTGGATTCTGTGCATGGCCAAAATCAATACAGTAAATATAATGGAGAAAATTACAGAGATGGCTGGAGCTGGGCTGTATACATAATATGGTTTATACATAATCCTACTATACTTTTCGCAAGGTTGTTTTGTCTGATTTATTAATTGCATGGTTTCATACTTGGATGAAGTAGTCAACTTAATGTTTGCACTTACATTTAAGTTCATCTTAGGCAATGACTGGAAGTATTTGTGTGTGTGGCTGAGAATGGCAAAATGGATTTTATTGAGCAAGGTGGATAGTGTAGGTGTCAGGACTGCACAGTAATCTGGTGAGATGTATAAACCAGCTAGCGGATTCTGAAAGGTATCTGGGTTACGAGAAAATCTGCGAGAACTTTTGCGATGTGCATACGAGGTTTTGATAAGCGGTATGCTGGAGAGTGTTGTATGACAGTCTTAAGACCAACACCAGGTTGCACCAGCACAAATGTTGGCCAATCAAGGAACAGAAGGTTTCTCTATTTAAACCTGAGTAACCAATCACAGTGACAGTACACCAGAGTATGACGTCATAGTGATAGCAGACGATGTTTCCACACCGCCAGTCATAATTTCCACGACGGTACTGAAGCAGTGGAGGACCACCAAAATGTTATGTATAGAAGGCAGTGAACTTCTCAGAGGAAGAAATAAGTGTACTGATTCATAATTTTTTCAACATTGTGCCATGAAGGCTATCACCATATTTTACATGAGTTTCTTCTTTACACTGGCTTGTTTTTAACGAATTTTTTGTGAACATTATATCATTAGGCTGTAATTTGTTTGCAGTAAGGGCTATATTGGCCGACAGTGCTAGTTTTATCACTTATGTTGAAGTAGTACTTCCTCCGATATAGTATTTTGGCATCGTCTACGACGGTCTGCTGCCACTTGTACTTACTATTTTTCGAAAAATCGCAACAGTTGTATGCACTTAGGGATTAACTGATGCATGATTTAATTCTAAGGATTTGGGGAATGTTTGAGCTACAACATTTGTAAAAATAGGAGAGTTCTAAGGCTTACAATGTACTTAGGGCTGCCCCTCACATGGCGCAATTCTAAGAGGAGAATTGACAATGCCGCATAGGGTTTCCGCTCATTTTCTAGGGCTCCAGAATATCCACTTAAGTGAAAAGTTGCTCTTACGCCCAAAGATGATGGATTTGCGAGGATTTTTGAGCTTTCAGAATCCCCCCCCCTGATGTTAATGTATGGGCTGGAAGTGTGTCTGGGCAAGTCACAAAAACTGATGTATTTTGAGTGAAGTAGAAGAACTGTGAATGTCCAATGTGTTGATGATGGATGGGTTTATCTGGAGAAAATGTGAAGTTGCAATAATGAGGGATGTCTTGATCTTTTATGATGGTCACTTCACAAGAGACTGTGTCAGCTGACTGAAACGTGAAGATGTACGCAGGACAAAGGTGAAATGCATGTAATGATGTGCGACATTTGTGTTCAATTGTTGTTTCACTAGTGAAAGTGACGGCGTCTTGTTTCTTGGAGACCATGATAACTTCTGTTTTGATGTTGATGGTGACTAATGAGTCATATTTCTTAGAAGGAGAAGGGTATATTTGATAGACTGTGAAAAAATCATCTGTTACAAATGGTACATGAACTACTATTGATGTTGTTGTGAGCGTTGCTTCAAAATATGGATAATATAAATCAGATTTCTTTCCTCAAACATAGGTTTCAAGCCATGCTTATGTATGCCTTGACTAATTATTTGCCGAAGGTTGTTAATGGGTAGTAAATTAATGGTGATTCTTCCGTTACCAGCATTAGTAATTCCTTTCATGAAGGCCTGATCCTGAGCTCTAGTATTGTCTAACTGTAGTTTTATTACGTCAATATGTTCTATGATCACAGAGAGGTATTGGAATAGTGTATTGTTATTTTCTAGTGCATTTACTTTCTCCATAATTCCTAGAGTTGATGCTTCTGCCTTCCTTAGGTTCTTTACAATCGTCAGCATTAATGCTGTCTGGGTAAGTGGGTGAGTCACGTTTGCACTGTGATTGAGTGAGGAGTGGGGTTTGGACTGTGACATCTGGTCTACACACCCATTTTCTTTGAGAAGTTGTACGTCGGACTCCCCCATTTTGGTTTGGTGTGTAATCGTTCTTGCGACGCTAGTTTTCCTACAATTGCTGGTTGTATTACCAAGAGATGAATTCGCTGTCATAATGAATTCCATTGAAATGTGGCGTCACTATTATATTTTGTGTTCTTATTGTGTTTAGTTCAAGCAGCATATCTCCTCTAATTGATCATTTCTCTGCCACGTAAAAGGTTGTAGTGAATGATTTTGTTGTCTCTGTGAAATTCATATTTAACTTAATCATACCAATAACTGGTATTTCTTTACCATCCACTGTGTATAATTTTAAGTCTGAGTTTTCCAAAAACGTCACTTTTCTTCTATTTCTAAAAATTCTTTCTAACTCATCTTGTGTTATTTAATTCACTGGTGAGCCAGAATCCAAAAATTAATGAAATCTTTTCCTCCTCACATAAAGCAGAGACCAAAATGCATTTCCAAAGAGACTTCCTATGTTGATTATTTGTTTATTTGGGTGTTTTATGTGTCGTCGCTTTTGTGCAGGTACGATCTTCCCTCGATCTATAGACGGATACCAATATTTCTATCGTTTTACAATCTGAGGTCCAATGACCGGAGGACCTATGATATCTGCAAAATGCCTCGAGACCTTTTGCCTTTTGCCTATCTTCTTTTGTTTTCATGTAACACTCCGATTTTGTGCGACCAGGCTTTGCGCAATAGTAACAGAGAGTGTTACTTGAGTTCGACCTATGAGGTGATCTTCCATTTGCTTGTCTTTGTGCCGATCGATGTCTACTGGGACTCTGGCCAGGCTTTTGTACCGCCCTGTTACCTGGTGTGCGGGAACGAGTCCTTGAGCTAACCTGACTGTGTGCTTGCTTCTGAATTGGTCGAGATTGTCTCTGGTCCTTGCCAGGACTTGACTTATTTATCCCTGCTACTATTTCTGGCACTTTGATCCCTGTCCTGTTTGCCTGTGATGTGTCAGTCATACCAGCTTTACTGCAGTTTAATTCCACCTCATAAATGAAATCAAGTAAACTCATCCCTGGATCATATGGGATGGTTTTTGAAATTTTTAATATCCTGTCAGGAAATTGGCATAGGGCTGATATGTAGCCAATGATGTCAACGAGATGCACTGGTGATATATTACAATCCTCTGTGACCCAGTCTGAGTTTTTTATGCTAGATAAAAGGGTCTTCTTGATGTTGGAAATATCTGCTGTAGTTTCCCCTAGATCCGAGCCTGAGTGTGTTTGCCTAAGTAGGTCTACAATTTGGTGTAATTCTAGGATTATACCACCGAGAAAATTCTTGCCTCCAGAGAATTTCCGGAGGAATTCTGTCTTAAACTGCACATACTGTATGTTGAAGCTCCCAACAGCTTGTCTGACCTGAGCAAATTGCCACCTGGGCATCGTTCTTGGTTTATTCTAGCTGAAAAAAACATCAAGTTTTCCTTTCTCATCTGTAATGTGTCTCCTACTGAAATACCCCGGCCATTGTTCAATAACTGTGTGTATATCGATCTGATCTTTTTCCGTACCAGAGAATTTTGGTATTTCATTGTCTTCATGACAAATATACACTGGAAGTGGAGTATTACTGGGATTTTGTGGAGAAGGTACTGCACTGGTACTTGCTTTATCTACATTAGCCATCTTTGCCGTGTTTTTCTTCAATCGTCATTTACAGACAATTTATATGTTTTCCCTGACCATAATACTCAATGGTCTAAGTTATAGTAAACTGGAAGTAAATTTTGATGAAGTTCACTATCTATATCTGATATTTCTGACCACGTGTCATTATCATTTACTTCAGTATAAATTGCATTTGTTTGCTGTTCTTTATCTAGTGTATGGAATAGTTGGTGAGTGGGGTGTGCCTGCTGAGATAGATGAGAATGACAGTGCGTTAGTGGACATTTATGTTGGTAGGGGGTTGGTGTTAGCCAATACCCTCTTCAGGCATAAAATGATCCACAGGTATAGATGGAGGGGGATGAGAAGGATGGGTGTTGAGTTGAATGAAAGGAAGGCAATGATTGATTATGTGTGTGTGGATGAAAGGATGCGAAAATGTGTAATGGATGCAAGAGCTTATAGAGGCTGGGGGAGTGGACTTTCTGACCACTACTTGGTGGTGGCCAGAATTAGGATCCAAGTAAGATGGAGAAATAGAAGAAGGGAAAGACGAGAGGAAGGAGTAGTTGCAAGGAGAGTGGAAAGGTTACAAGAGGATGAGAAAAAGGCAGAGTATAAGAGAGAAGTGGAGGAACGACTGGGCAAATATGAATTGGAGCAGATGGGGGACGTGGAAGGTGTGTGCAGGATATTTACAGAAGAAATATGTGCAGCATGTGATGTTGTTGTGTGGGAGGAAGAGAAGACGGAGGGGGGTGCAAGGAACAGCGTGGTGGACTGAAGAGGTGAGACAGGCTGTGGCACAAAAGAAGAAAGCATACAATGAATGGATGAGAAATAGGGGCGTGGAAGAAGTTGAGAGGAGGAAGAGAGAGTTATATGTAGAAAGAAAGAGAGAGGTGAAAAGATTAGCAAGAGAGTGTAAGAAGAAAGTGGATGAGGAATTTGGAAGGAATTTAAGTGTAAAGTGGAGGGACTGTAAGAAAATGTTCTGGAATGAGGTGAAGAGAGTAGGACAGGGTGGAAGTGAGTTTAGCAGGGGAGTCTATCTATCTATCTATCTATTGCCAGACGCCTCAATCCCGTTTGGGGTGGCCACAAACAAATCGCCTCCAAGTCGCCCTGTCCCCCGCCATTTCACTGCCCTGCTCCCAACTCACACACCCCTCTCTCATATACCTCTCCACCCCATCCCTCCATCTCATCCTCGGCCTCCCTCTCCCTCCTCCCCCCTCCACCTCACTCACATACACTTTCTTCGTCAGTCTTTCACCCTCCATCCTCTCCACATGGCCAAACCACCTCAGTGTGTTCTTCATAACGCTTCCTATCACATCCACATCCACACCACAACGCTCCTTTATATCCTCATTCGTCAGCCTCTCTCTCCATGTGACTCCACAGGCTCCTCTTAAATAACTCATTTCCACTGCTTTCACTCTTGACTTGTGTCCTTCCAACAACGTCCAAGCTTCACTTCCATACGTTAGAGTTGGTATCACAATACTGTCATGTAGTAACTTTTTCATTTCCATGCTCACTTCCCTGTTTCTTATCACTGCTTTCAAAGAACCAGCAACCTTTCTTCCCTGCTGTACCCTTTCAAGCACTTCACCCTCCAAACCTCCATCCTTACTCATCACACTACCCAAGTACTTAAACGTACTCACATTTTCCAATTCCTCACCATCCAACCTCGCTGTACATTCACTGACTTCACCTCTCTCAAAGACAGAGTGAAATATAAAAATGGTAGATTACTAGTGGAGAAGGGAGAAAAAGTGAGCAGATGGAGAGAACACTTTAAGGAATTGTTGAACATACAGGATGGAAATAATGCGAGTATAAGTGGCTGGGGAATGGCTGGGAGAAGGAGGGAGGTGAGAAGACAGGAAGAAATCAATAGGATAGAAGTGTGGAAGCAATGAAGAAAGTTAAATTGGAGAAAGCCCCAGGAATTGATGGAGTGTGTGGTGAAATGCTGAAGCATGAAGGAGAGATAGTAGTAGAATGGATGTGGAAAATGTGCAGATTGGCTTGGGAGGAAGGTAGAGTCCCGGAGGATTGGAAGTCAGGTATAATTATTCCCTTTGTAAAACCTGAAACTTTATCCCACCAGTTGACACCAGTGTAATGGTAAAGACCTGTTATCCCACCGGTATTCACCAGTGTGATGCTAAGAATTTTTATGCCACTGGCTAACACCAGTGTAATGATGATAGGGGTATGTATTTTCTTACCTGTTGTGGGTATTGATCAACTCACCCATGGATATACAAGTGGTACTCGACTTAGTACAGTGGATGGTAAATATTTATGAAAAGAATGAATTGTGGTAGCGTTTGTAGTTTTTGGCCGAAATTTAGATTTAGTCGGTACCTCAGGTGGTTGTCGTTCCCTCAGCGAAGGAATCTTGAATTGGAAGGGGAGTGAATTTGGCTTGAGG
Organism: Coenobita brevimanus; assembly: GCF_032717465.1. Taxonomy (NCBI): domain Eukaryota; kingdom Metazoa; phylum Arthropoda; class Malacostraca; order Decapoda; family Coenobitidae; genus Coenobita; species Coenobita brevimanus. The sequence continues at coordinate 27,691,124 of NC_137056.1, read as the reverse complement.
ACATAATTTCCTTGATTAGGTATACTAATAAAGAAAAGAAAATGCTATATACTTTACTCTACTTTAATAATTCTGTTAATTTCCACAAAAACATTTTTTATTACATGACCCTTTTTAGTATGAGAGAAGATTGTAAAGGTTACTAAGGCTTTTGGGTGATCATTCCTCTAACATTATTACCATACTAACAATTTGGTATACGCGAGGTATGGAGTTGTTGTACTTTACTTTCCTTTTGGCCGTTACTCTTGGGCTCAACAATGGCCTCAAGACAGGGACATTTTCTCTACCGGCATGAATTGTCTGTTCGGGCTGGCATAGCCTCGAATCAATAAGAATGATTATTTGTGTTCATCTTTCACCCATATAATATATTCTCCTCGTGTACTTTTCTCCATTCCCACATCGTCAGTATTATTTACAGTTCATCATCAACAATGTTATATAGTCACTAGAGAATACATAACCTCTCGGGCATGTCTAGCCTCGAGTAAATAATTAAAAAAAAAAGAAATATAATCACCAGGAACACCCCAATCACTCGGGCTTGTTTAGCTTCGAGGTACAACTCAAATATCACATTATTGCTCACAATCAGTAAGTTCCCTTCCACGCTCCTGATTATAATTTTTCTAATAAACTAATTTTAAAGAAAGAGAACAGTTAATGAATTTGAATTTTTTTCCTTTCCGTTACAGAACATATCACTTTCATATTTCTATTCCTTATTTACAAAAAAAGAAGTTCACTTGATAGGATCATTAAATACATATCAACTACTTTCGGTTTGTAAAATACTTCGTGGGTAGTGTAAATGTGTATGTAAAAAGTCTACGGGCAACACCACTAGGAGGCCTCGTGCACACTTTGACGTCGCCGCCGGTGTCTGGGGACTAAACGAACGTCTGTTACACACGATGTCTGGGCAGCAAGTCACTCTACGTTAAACTCTCAACAATATTACTTCACATAGTTCATAATAAGTAAGGATTAAACAAAGAAAAAGAGGGGGAGGAAGAAGAAATGTGGACGACTCACCTAAACGAACGTCTGTTACACACGATATCTGGGCAGCAAGTGGGGCCTGTCGGGCACCACAGGACGCCACTGCTAGCTCAAATGAGATTGTGTTTTTGCGATATGGTGGGTTTTAATTCTCTTTACTATTTATTTAGCAGTGTACCCATGACAAGACTTTTGATTGAATTGGGGAAAATTTGGGATTTATTCCTTACTTAATTTAGATACTGATTCTATCACTATCTCAATTTGAATCTGAGAGCAGCTCATGCCATCTAGTGACGGCCAAGATAAACGGGACTTTAAATCCTCACAAATGACATTATTTAGGCCTTTTGGACTGCTAATCTTACGTACTTGTGTTCTAGCAGCTTCATTAGCAAACATTTCACAACTAGGTTACGGAAAGAATTGTATATTCATTACTCTGTTTAAGGTTTAAACTCGGCGCCCGGCAACGACGCATAAAGGGAGGGGATAAGCTGCTCACATGTGTCTTTCATTACTCGGCTTGACTGAGGAATTCCCATAGCTCAACATCCACAATTACATCACCCACTGCATAGATACAGAGATACATACATGTAAAAATAGTTAACCCTACATTAATCATTAACATATGAATTACTACTTAGGGTAGGAACTTATAAACTAATATTCAGGTTACACCCTAACTTAAAATTACAGTATTACTAAACACATACATGAATATCAAATGTGTGGCACTACACGGCTCCCACGTTCGGAAAACAAATTTTACCCAAGTCAATTTTCTATGACATGTGCATGGATGGAATGTTGTTACTCTGATAACTGCTATGAACACTTAGAATTGGAATACCTTTCCCCACAATCGGTGGCACCTGTCGGTCCACATTAAACACCTGATGCGTACCTCGGAAGGTCGCTTACGCACTACATTAGGAGGTATGATCACTCCTTACTCGAGATGTTTTGAGGGAATTTATGCCCCAGTCAGCCTCAGGTTTTGGAGGATAGCTTGTCGCTCACCTGAGCTCGACAGGGTCTCTCGAGATTGAGATCACCACGGGAGGCGCTTCCTTACACTCTTCCATTCACAATCACATTCACTCAGTCCTTTCGTTTCCAGCTTTCTGCCCGCAAGAGGTGAGCGCTCATTCTGTCCTGAAGACTCCACTACCTCACAAACCGTGCTAACTGTAAGGTGAGGGGATTGGCCACTCCCCTCGAAGTAAGGCACTTCCCGGTTCGAACAGGAACTCTTCTCTCTTTTTCTTTTTACACCCTCTCCTCGGGGATGAGTCCACCCGGAACATAACTTTAAGCAGTTATGTTTCACAACATTCGTCACATGCACTTGTCCACTTTTCTAACACTCCTCTATGAGTCTCCAAGGGGCAGTCCTCACTCGCGGCGGTAATCGCTCATCTTCGGGCTCCGGGGCGAGCTCCTGTTGCAGCGGTTCTAAGAGCCATTCCTCGGTACCGTAATATGGTTTTACCTTTTCTGCAGCCCTTTGTATTTTTTTTCCACTAAATACATTTTCAATGATATAAACACTTCCATCTAGCAGTACTTCAATCACTTTATATGGACCGTCCCATTTGGCATTCAGTTTTCTACAGGTACCCGGCTGTATGGTCTCTTTTTTCGCCCACACCAAACTGTTGACTTCAACCTTCTGGGCTCTCCTCCGCCTGTTGGCCACCTCCCGGTATCGCCTCGTCATCCGTTGGGTCGTATCCTTTATGAGAGTGTGTGCTATCGCCAGGTCGTCATCCTCTGCATCCACAGATGGCAATAAGGTACCAATGAGGCGAGGGGAATGGCGTGAGAAGAAGGCATAATAAGGTTGTTGTCCCGTGCTCGAGTGCACCGCTTGATTCATGACGGTTTGACACGTTTGAAGCAGCTGAGGCCAACGTAAGGGATGTCCATTGCAGAGAGATGCTAGGATGCTTTTCATAGTCCGATGCATCCTTTCAGTGGTGGAATTTCCCTGGGGATGATAAGGGGTGACGTAGAACAAGTCCACCTGGTTCCTCCTGCAGAACTTCTTGAACTCTCCACTCGTGAACTCTCCGCCGTTGTCCAGCACTTTACCTCGTGGCGTCCCAAAGTCGGTGAAGTATTGCCCAAGACAGTGTATGATGTGTTGTGTATGTTTATCCCTGATGGGATAATATTTGACGAATCTACTATAATGATCTATCACAGTAAGGACATAGCGGTAACCCTGACATCCAGCAACCATATCAGTCAAGTCAATCCCGATACGTTCCAATGGTTTACTTACAGGCGGGAAACCTTTCCAAGGTTGCTGCAACCCAGTTTCACCTTTGAATCTCTGACAAGTGGGACACTGTTACACATACTCGCATACACCTACCTTTAGATTTGGCCAATAGAATAGTTCTTCGGCTTTCTTAATAGATTTCTTCTGACCTAGATGTCCTGAGGTTTCGTGCGCGTGTTTGATTGCTTCTCTACTGATTGACTTAGGAATCACCAAACAATATTGGATGCTACCATCACTTGTTTCACGGGCAAAATATAATAGTTCGTCAATCAATGCGAACTGGCTCAACATGGCTTTCGGTAGTCTTTTAGCAGGGAGCTTCTCACTACGCAAGTACTTAACTAACTCATCCCACATGGGTTCTTCTCGTTGCTTAGCTCTCATCTCGTCTCGACTAAATCCAAGCCAGTTGGTTTCTGACTAGTGGAATATCACTCTGACAGGTCTAGATAGTTGATCAGCGACTACATTATATTTACCCTTGACGTACTGCACATTGTAGTCGTACTCACGCATCTCGAGAATCCATCTGTTCATACGTGGGGATTTGGTTTTTCGCTTAAATATACTGGTAAGCGGTTGATGATCTGTCAAGATAGTAAAGTGGGAACCCCACAGGTAATGGTGAAAGTTGCGGCATGTGAGAACAACTGCTAATGCTTCTTTGTTGCGGAATATTTCCTCTCGCAAGGATTGAGCTTTTTGGAAAAGTAACCAATTGGCAAGTTGGAGTTGTCTGGTTGGATCTGACTCAATACGCCAATATGAGTGTTGCTCGCGTCGGTGGTTACAATGAATGGTCGAGTCACGTTAGCTCTTACCAATACTGGCGCATTCACTAAGCTCGACTTCAATTGATCAAAAGCGGATTGACACTCATCTGACCATTCGAACGCTACTCTGGATCTGGTTAAGTTAGTTAGGGGAGCTGCTATTTTTGCGAACGAAGGTACGTGTTTTCGGTAGAATCCGCACATTCCAAGGAATCTCCGGACTTCTTTTACTTTGGTGGGTCTTTTCATTTTGTTGATAGCCTCTATGTTTTTTGGGTCCGGCGTACTCCCGGCCGCTGAGATTTTATGGCCAAGAAAAGTTACTTCTTTTAACCCAAATGTACATTTGCTTAAATTTAACTTGGCCCCATTCTGTGAGAGTAAAGTGAATAGTTGCTGTAAGCGACTCAACATGGAGAAGTCATCAGCCCAAATTATCAAATCGTCCAAATAATTCTTTACCCATCCTTGCTTCAACAATGGAGTAAGAATGTCCTGCATTCGTCGGGAAAATATGGCTGGTGAACATTTTAGTCCGAATGGTAAGCGCCTAAATCTGTAAAGTGTGACTCCATCACTGAATGTGGTTAAATCACGACTTTCCTCGTCCAACATGATTTGAAAATATGCCTCACGCATATCAAGAGTCACATAGTAATTATGACCTGCGGCCTGCTCGACTAACTCTTCCAGTCTGGGCAGTGGATAGATATCCGTGGCTAGGTGTTGATTCACGTGGCGATAATCTAAACACATGCGCTTGCTGCCGTCCGGCTTGTTAACTAATACAATAGGAGATAACCAGGCAGCTGTTGATCTTTCAATAACTTCTCTCTCTTCCATGTCTTGCAACATTTCAGCGATCACCTGTTTAGCTTGTTCAGGGTATCGATAGATAGGTCCACGGCTGGGCTGTGGATCTGCTACTTTAATGTGAACGGAGGGACCGCTGATGGTTCCTAGTTCTCCTTTTTCCAAAATGAAGAGAGGATCGTGTTGCAGAATTACGTTAGCTAATTCTTCTTGTTGAGCTGAATCTAAGTGTGGCCATGTCTGTTCGTCAATTAGCTTTCGGAGTCGTTGAACACGAGTTCCGCTTTCATCAGTTCGATCACTGGTAGGGATCAGGTCATTATGGATTTTGGTTACTGAGTTGACTGGACTTACAGGAGGGTCATCAATGATTTCATATGAGCCTAGAATGGTACCTATCCGAAACAGTTTGTCTTGTTTGGCTCTGTTATTGAGAGGCAAATAGACTAGGCCCTCTGAATTCACCCGCAATAAGTAAGGGTGACTATTGTGACTGAAACGTGCTTGTAGGTAAAATAGTAAAGTGGTTTTAGGCTCCTCACTCACTGGCACGGCAATGAATTTGGTTTGATATGGGGTGAGTCTCTCTACTGTTACAAGATTAATTTGTTTCAACTGTTGAGGGTTCCTGACGGCTCTGATAGGTGTGGCCTGGACTCGTTCAACTTTTCCTTTTCGCCGCGGAACGTAGTTCACGACGTACGGGGCTCCTCCCCACATTAGCGCTCATTGTGCACCATTCCAGATCAACGGAGATTGTCCGAGGACATCACATCCCAACAACATTTCAGTAGTCAAATAGGCGTTCGGAACGACTGGACACCACTGTTGATGAACTTTCTCATCTCCCACTCTGATATTTACTTTGACCATACCCAGGATACGGAGTGGCGCTCCTGTGACTCCCTGTAATCTCGGTGGATTTCTCCTCGTGTTTATTTCTGTTCCTAACCGCTTCGCAGTGGCCTCTTTAAGTAAGGTATATCCACTCCCTGTGTCAACAACAGCTTCCACTATTTTATTATTCACGTTGACACTTATTGTGGGCGATGTTATACCTGCGGTTAGTCAAATAGCCTGATGAGGGAACTTTGAGTGGCGGTCTGCCTCGCATTTGGACTGGGTGGGTGAAATCTGTTATTGCCCCGCATCACTGTGCTGCGGTTTATGCGCCCTGGGCAATCATTACTGCCTCTACGACATCCCAACCTACGGCAATCAAAACAATGGCCTGGTGGTGGTTTGGCCCAACATTCTTGCAACGTGTGTGAACTCTTCAAGCAATGACTACAGTATTTTCGCCTCGGTGTTTCAGGAGTAGATTGTTTTTGATTGAGTTGTTCTAAATTTGTTTTCAAATCCCTTAATTGAGCTCTCAATTCAGTCACTTCCTTGTCTGACTCGGATTGGCAGTTATCATGGGATGGTCTTGGTGGATTATCAACTACATTGGTATCTGAGGGATTTTCACTTTTATTGTCTCTATCCGGCATTGCATTAACTCTGGTGGTATACCTCTCTTCGAGAAGCTGCCTTTCATTTTCGATCCTGTCAATGAATTTACGGAGTGGATATACGTCATCAAGGTAACCTTCCAATTTTTCCCTAGACTCAAGCGGAAGACCATACCACAGTTTCTTCTTGATCCGTTTATCTCGCGAGGGAAACTTTTCTTTCGGGAACTTTGTTTCGAGAGCCGCATGCTTACACATGAACCTATGTACGAACGCCTGGGGTGATTCCTCCCAATCATAGGTCATGTTCTCTAACTCTTGCCAAGCTCGATCTACACTCAGCTCGATGGCAAACTCCGCATTCAAGAATTTTTTAAGCTTGGGCCATGACAGTGCAAAATGTTTCTTTTGATAATTATGAATAAAAGTGGCCAATTCAGAACCCATTCGACTCTTGGCAACCTGGATTCTAGTTGCGTTGCTAGTATGAGTCTGTTCCACCGCCTCACAAAACATTTCGAGGCGAGATGTAGCTTCTATCCCTTGTAGCTGATTCAATTCCAAAATTGGGATATCGCGTGGTTTTGTGAGAGTGGTGTGAACTCATAATGTGTGAACAAGGGGTCGAGTGTGAAAGCAGCGTTCTGTTAGTAGCACCGAACTGTTCCTCAGCCTCATCCAATTGAATGGTTACATGATCTCGCCCTACTTGTGACGATCAGCTTCCGGCTGCGTCTGAGGAAACAACTGTCCATATAGAGACATGGTGACTAATGTACTATTCTTACAAAAAAAAAGGGGAAATTAAATTTTGAAATAGTCTCTTTTTACTTTAAATAGGTCTAATCACTTCCATCATCTCTGTAGGACTCAATGACTCTGACAAATTTGGCATCTACTTCTCTCACTTCGCCACTCCAGTGTACTCCGTCCGCCAGGTTATAACTATAGTAAGCCTTGTTGAATTGCAGGTTCTTATTTGGTAATTTTCGACGAATTTTCTTATTGATCGAGTTCCTTACTGTGTTATAATTCTCAGATGAAATAGGAGCACTTGCTCCCTGGTACACTCTTGGTTCTACCTGACAATCACCGTGGCATGGCATTGTTCCTCCAGCTCCCTGGTAACATTCTTTATTCTATGGAAAATCTCTTGGGGGGTGGTATTTTCATCAATGTCATCACTTCCAATCCACAAAAATATAAGATCACATTCCCACTCCAATACTGAATTTAGCCGAGAGTCCTGAAAGAAATTTTTAACCTTGCCTCCGCTTGCTCGAAAAATTCTGATTTCTACGTCCTGCACATCGAGTTGCGGAGGTATTTGGGAATGACCGACCAATGCTACCCTTAACATCCTCTCTACTTTTTTTTTGCGCTTCGCTACCCTTCACTTTCTCACCAACGCCACTAATTTGGGAACGATGAGTATCCCACCGCTATTGCCACCAGTGTAAAACCTGAAACTTTATCCCACCAGTTGACACCAGTGTAATGGTAAAGACCTGTTATCCCACCGGTATTCACCAGTGTGATGCTAAGAATTTTTATGCCACTGGCTAACACCAGTGTAATGATGATAGGGGTATGTATTTTCTTACCTGTTGTGGGTATTGATCAACTCACCCATGGATATACAAGTGGTACTCGACTTAGTATAGTGGATGGTAAATATTTATGAAAAGAATGAATTGTGGTAGCGTTTGTAGTTTTTGGCCGAGATTTAGGTTTAGTCGGTACTCAGGTGGTTGTCGTTCCCTCAGCGAAGGAATCTTGAATTGGAAGGGGAGTGAATTTGGCTTGAGGACATAATTTCCTTGATTAGGTATACTAATAAAGAAAAGAAAATGCTATATACTTTACTCTACTGTAATAATTCTGTTAATTTCCACAAAAACATTTTTTATTACATGACCCTTTTTAGTATGAGAGAAGATTGTAAAGGTTACTAAGGCTTTTGGGTGATCATTCCTCTAACATTATTACCATACTAACAATTTGGTATACGCGAGGTATGGAGTTGTTGTACTTTACTTTCCTTTTGGCCGTTACTCTTGGGCTCAACAATGGCCTCAAGACAGGGACATTTTCTCTACCGGCATGAATTGTCTGTTCGGGCTGGCATAGCCTCGAATCAATAAGAATGATTATTTGTGTTCATCTTTCACCCATATAATATATTCTCCTCGTGTACTTTTCTCCATTCCCACATCGTCAGTATCATTTACAGTTCATCATCAACAATGTTATATAGTCACTAGAGAATACATAACCTCTCGGGCATGTCTAGCCTCGAGTAAATAATTAAAAAAAAAAAGAAATATAATCACCAGGAACACCCCAATCACTCGGGCTTGTTTAGCTTCGAGGTACAACTCAAATATCACATTATTGCTCACAATCAGTAAGTTCCCTTCCACGCTCCTGATTATAATTTTTCTAATAAACTAATTTTAAAGAAAGAGAACAGTTAATGAATTTGAATTTTTTTTCCTTTCCGTTACAGAACATATCACTTTCATATTTCTATTCCTTATTTACAAAAAAAGAAGTTCACTTGATAGGATCATTAAATACATATCAACTACTTTCGGTTTGTAAAATACTTCGTGGGTAGTGTAAATGTGTATGTAAAAAGTCTACGGGCAACACCACTAGGAGGCCTCGTGCACACTTTGACGTCGCCGCCGGTGTCTGGGGACTAAACGAACGTCTGTTACACACGATGTCTGGGCAGCAAGTCACTCTACGTTAAACTCTCAACAATATTACTTCACATAGTTCATAATAAGTAAGGATTAAACAAAGAAAAAGAGGGGGAGGAAGAAGAAATGTGGACGACTCACCTAAACGAACGTCTGTTACACACGATGTCTGGGCAGCAAGTGGGGCCTGTCGGGCACCACAGGACGCCACTGCTAGCTCAAATGAGATTGTGTTTTTGCGATATGATGGGTTTTAATTCTCTTTACTATTTATTTAGCAGTGTACCCATGACGACAAGACTTTTGATTGAATTGGGGAAAATTTGGGATTTATTCCTTACTTAATTTAGATACTGATTCTATCACTATCTCAATTTGAATCTGAGAGCAGCTCATGCCATCTAGTGACGGCCAAGATAAACGGGACTTTAAATCCTCACAAATGACATTATTTAGGCCTTTTGGACTGCTAATCTTACATACTTGTGTTCTAGCAGCTTCATTAGCAAACATTTCACAACTAGGTTACGGAAAGAATTGTATATTCATTACTCTGTTTAAGGTTTAAACTCGGCGCCCGGCAACGACGCATAAAGGGAGGGGATAAGCTGCTCGCATGTGTCTTTCATTACTCGGCTTGACTGAGGAATTCCCATAGCTCAACATCCACAATTACATCACCCACTGCATAGATACAGAGATACATACATGTAAAAATAGTTAACCCTACATTAATCATTAACATATGAATTACTACTTAGGGTAGGAACTTATAAACTAATATTTAGGTTACACCCTATCTAACTTAAAATTACAGTATTACTAAACACATACATGAATATCAAATGTGTGGCACTACACCTTGTACAAAGGAAAAGGGGAAAAGGAAGTGTGTGGTAATCATAGGGGCATTTGTCTTCTTAGTATAATAGGAAAAGTGTATGGTAGGATACTTATTGACAGAGGTAGAGAAAGAACAGAGGAATTTTTTGGAGAAGAACAGGGAGGTATTAGCTAGGGAAGAGGTTGTGTAGATCAAATATTCATTATTAGATCTTTAGTGGAAAAGTTTCTAGAGAAGGGAAAGAAGTTGTATGCGGCTTTCATGGGTTTGGAGAAAGCATATGACAGGGTGGATAGACAAGGATTGTGGAAAGTATTAAGAATATATGGAGTAGATGGGAAGTTGTTGAATGCTGTGAAGAGTATGTATGATGGTGCTAAGACTGCGGTGTGTGTGGATGGTGAACCGAGTGAATTTTTCTCTTTGAAGGTTGGGTTGAAACAGGGCTGTGTCATGTTTCCAAGGTTGTTCATTCTGTACATGGATGGGGTAATAAAAGAGGTACAAGGTAGGGTAGTGGATGCTGGAGTGGCCCTGGTGAGAGAGGATAGTGTTTGGAAACTCCCTGTACTGTTGTTTGCAGAGGATACTGTGTTGTTGAGTGAAGGCGAAGGGGAGCTGCAAGGTTTGATGGATGAGTTTGGGAGAGTGTGTAAGAAACGTAATCTAAAGATGAATGAACTTTTTCAGTGTCTCAGTAACACAGAGAGTAGACCAGCATGCTCTCCAATACAAGTTTCTCCAACTATCAACACCAAACTACATGCACAGTACACACCACACTTCCTTTTCAAAATTTTCAAAAAATGGCGTCAAATAACATAGCCTCGGAGTCCCCGGGGGGGGGACCATAAATGCCCCCACCTTCAGCCCCTCTCCGGTGACAGCTCAAGGTGCCTGGAACCTCTGTCTGACTCTCTTCTTCATTTCTGCAACATTCGTGGCCTTTCCTCTAACTTTTGCTCTGTTGAGCACCACCTCTCCTTCTCTAAACCTCATCTTCTTTTCCTAACTGAGACTCAGCTATCTGAGGCAACTGACAGCAAACCCTTTTCTGTATCCTTCTACTTTCTCTATACTAATTTCAAAGCCAAAGGTGGCTGTTGTGTATATATATGCAACAACTTATCTTGCTCTCGTGTTCCTGAACTCGATTCTTCTGAATTCTCTACACTCTGGCTTCGGCTTTACTGTCATTCTCTGACTAAATATGTCTGTGCTGTTTACTTATCTCCTAATTCTACTGACTATCAAAAATTCTTTGACTATCTTACTTCTACGATGGAACACATTCTATCCATTTCTCCTTTCTCTGAAATGTCCATTCTTGGAGATTTCAATGTTCATCACCACCTTTGGCTCTCCTCTCCTTTCACTGATCCACCTGGTGAACAAGCCTACACCTTTTCTATCCTTAATGACCTACAGCAGCTTGTACAGCACCCTACCCGTATCCCTGACCGCCTTGGAGAGAGCTCCAACATACTTGATCTCTTCCTTACAACTAATCCTTCTCCTTACACTGTTAATCTTCTCTCTCTGTTGGGCTCCTCTGATCACAACCTTATCACCTTAACCTGTCCTATCGCTCCGGTACGGCCTGCAGACCCTCCAAAAAAACGTTGTCTCTGGCACTTTGGAGCTGGGGATTGGGAGGCCCTCAGGCAGTACTTCTTTGACTTTCCATGGAACGATTATTGCTTCCATGGCCGGGAGCCATCTGGGTGTGCCTTGCGCATTACAGAGGTTATTCTCTTGGGCATGGAAGCATACAATCCTTTCTCATATCCTTTGTCTAATGCACGAAAGCCTTGGTTTAACCCGTCACGTCCTGAGGTTTTCCGCACCTCCGACATCCCCCAATCCCGAGGTATTTTCGAAAAAAATTTTTTTGGCTAAAACCTTCTCTTTTGGTAAGAAACATCGAAAATTCATAGAGAAATTGCTCACCTGAGGTTTAAAATACTCAATCCAGGTACGAGTTCCTCCTTACCTGACTGGGTTTTCTAACATGCTGGCACCAAAGAAAACGAGTTCTATGGGACGGTAACTATTTTATCCACTCATAAACGGTATTTATTTATTTACTTGGTACGAATTTATATGTAGTATGAGAGTATATTGGTTTTCAAGCAGTAATAAAGGCATTATAAGCATTGTTTCACTCACTAACTAATCACCATACCTAACCTTTTTTTGCCACATTACCTGATCATTATTTCTGACTGTTTCTTCTTCTAATGCTATGTAAACATTGTCCTCCACATTGTCATCGATTGGGGAATCACTCTGGCCCTGAATATCTTTACTGGCCAGGTCACTGGTAACAGGTGAATTACCGAGACAATGGTGTGATGGGGAGAGGGGGGAGGTTATGCGGTGTAAGACATTGTCCCTGCTTGGCATCTTGTAGAGGAATAGAGGAAGGTGTCCCGTGTATAAATATGAAAAATCACGCGCGAAAATTGAAAATTGTGCAAATTAAGGATCTTGCAATTGCACAACGTACCGGTACGTCGCCAGGACTGGCGAATGCAAATCGTTGCAACATATCCATACGTCGACGGGATGGGGCGGGTTAATCACGCTTGTTTTAATGCTGTCCGCAACAAGGAGAGGGCCTATAAAAGGTACAGGAGCCAACCCACCCCTGAATCACATCTTTTATACATTTCTGCCCGGAATCATGCTAAGTCTGTTCTTCGCTCCGCTAAAAATAATTTCATCCGTACAAAATGCTCTCAACTCTCTAACTCGAACTCTTCCCGCTCCTTCTGGCACCTTGCCAAAAACCTTTCTAACAACTTTACCTCATCATCCTTCCCTCCTCTTTTCTACTCTGATGGCTCTGTAGCTATTTCTTCTACTGATAAAGCAGATCTCTTCGCTCAGACTTTCTTCTCCAATTCCACTTTAGATGATTCCGGTGCTGTTCCTCCATCACTTTCCCCCTCTGACTTCCTCATGGCTAACATTAAAATTTCTTCAGCTGATGTCTTTTCTGCCATTGCTGGCCTCAGTACTAATAAGGCATATGGGCCTGATGGAGTCCCTCCTGTTGTTCTCAAGAATTGTGTTTCTGTGCATACACCCTGCCTAGGCAAACTCTTTCACCTTTGTCTGTCAACTTGTACCTTTCCTTCTTGCTGGAAGTTTGCTCTCATTCAGCCAGTCCCAAAGAAGGGTGACCATTCCCAACCCTCTAACTATCGTCCAATTGCTTGAACATCCTGTATCTCAAAAGTTTTTGAGTCTATTCTTAACAGAAAAAATTTAAAGCATCTTTCCTATCACAACCTTCTTCCTGATCGTCAGTATGGGTTCTGTCAGGGACGCTCCACAGGCGATCTTCTCACCTACTTTTCAGACTCCTGGTCATCCTCCTTTCGGGACTTCGGCGAAAGCTTTGCAATTGCACTTGACATCTCAAAGGCTTTCGATCGAGTCTGGCATAAATCTTTAATTTCCAAACTGCTTTCCTACGGCTTCTATCCTTCTATCTGTGCCTTCATCTCTAGCTTCCTTTCTGGTCGTTCTATAGCCGCTGTTGTAGACGGCTATCGTTCTTCTCCTAGATCTATTAACGGTGGTGTTCCTCAGGCCTCTGTCCTATCACCAACTCTCTTCCTTTTATTCATCAATGATCTTCTAAGCTGTACATCTAACCCTATCCACTCATACGCTGATGATTCCACCCTTCACCTTTCCATTCGATTCCCACAACGTCCATCTCAGCAGTTACATCAACAGGCAAGGGATGAGGCTATGGCACACCTAATGTCTGACTTGGCTCGTATCTCTGACTGGGGTAAAAATAATCTGGTTGTTTTTAATGCATCAAAGGCTCAGCTTTTGCACCTATCAACCTGACAAAATCTTCCACAGGTATACCCACTTATGTTTAATAATACTCAACTTAATCCTGCAGCATCGTTGAACATGCTTGGGGTTTCATTTGCTCAGGACTTGTCTTGGAAAGATCATATTACATCTCTTGTAAAATCTGCTTCCAAGCGATTGGGTGTGCTAGGCCGACTCCGTTCCTTCTTTGCCCCTGCACAATTGTTGACTCTATACAGGGGTTTTATCTGCCCCTGTGTGGAGTACAACTCTCATGTGTGGGGAGGCTCCCCACATACAGCTCTTCTCAATAGGGTGGAGTCATAGGCTTTTCGTCTCATTAGCTCTCCCCCTCTTACTGACTCCCTTCAACCTCTGTCTCTTCGCCACAATGTTGCATCTTTATCTCTTTTCTATCGCTACTTCAATGGTCACTTTTCCTCTGAACTGTCTGCATGCATTCCTCCACTTCTACGATGGGCGCGTAGCACCCGTCTAGCAGCAAACTCTCACCCCTTTTCTGTCCAACTCTCTAATGCAAGAGTAAACCGTTACTCCCAGTCCTTCATTTATGCAACAGGTCAACTCTGGAACTGTCTCCCTCTGTCTGTATTTCCTGCTTCCTATGATCTCCAGTCTTTCAAATGCAGTGTGTCCAGGCATCTCGAAATGAATGGATCTTGAATTTGGCACTCTCTTGTATTTTGTTTTTCTCTTCGAAGGAACAGTTTTGTGGGCTCATTGCCTTTGGTTCCTTCTTCCTCACATAAAAAAAAAAAAGTAATGGTCTTTGAGAGTGGTGAAGTCAGTGAATGTACAGCGAGGTTGGATGGTGAGGAATTGGAAAATGTGAGTACGTTTAAGTACTTGGGTAGTGTGATGAGTAAGGATGGAGGTTTGGAGGGTGAAGTGCTTGAAAGGGTACAGCAGGGAAGAAAGGTTGCTGATTCTTTGAAAGCAGTGATCAGAAACAGGGAAGTGAGCATGGAAGTGAAAAAGTTACTACATGAAAGTATTGTGATACCAACTCTAACGTATGGAAGTGAAGCTTGGACGTTGTTGGAAGGACACAAGTCAAGAGTGAGAGCAGTGGAAATGAGTTATTTAAGAGGAGCCTGTGGAGTCACATGGAGAGACAGGCTGACGAATAGGATATAAAGGAGCGTTGTGGTATGGATGTGGATGTGATAGGAAACGTTATGAGGAATACACTGAGGTAGTTTGGCCATGTGGAGAGGATGGAGGGTGAAAGACTGACGAAGAGAGTGTATGTGTGTGAGATGGAGGAGGGAAGAGGGAGGGGGAGGCCGAGGATGAGATGAAGGGATGGGGTTGAGAGGTATATGAGAGAGAGGTGTGTGAGTTGGGAGCAGGGCAGTGAAATGGCGGGGAACACGGCGACGTGGAGGCGATTTGTTTGTAGCCACCCGAAACGGGATTGAGGCGTCTGGCAATAGATAGATAGATGTTTTGTTTCCTGAGTCTGGTTTTTCACTCGTTCTTGGGTTTCTGATGGTGTTTCGGCATTTATATTTTGTTGATCGTTTTCTGGTGTTTGTGTCAGGGTATTTGGCACTGTTAATGTTGATCCTTTGGACACTAATTGTGGAACTTTACTTACCAGAATGGGATTAGACAATGAATCATATTTTACTTTTCTCTTCATTGCTCATAAAAAATAGAATTATAAAACACATATGTAAGTGTAAATTGTGTAATTGTCTCTTACTGTGTAGTTTGTAATATTTATGATGATGAATAAATAAATATATATATATATATATATATATATATATATATATATATATATATATATATATATATATATATATATATATACATATATATATATATATATATATATTTAATCGCTCAGTTCGTTAAGTAAGTGACAGTATTTTATGGATTGTTATGTAAGTGGTGAAGTGTTAACTAATACAATCCTGGTTAGAATCATCAACTCACTAGAACAGCAGCGAAGATACAGTCGTAGTGTTTGTTGATTGTTAGTTACATCTGGGGTCAAGACACTCGGTCTCCTCTTCCTGGTGGTGGAGGTCAGATGTCACACACGTCACTACATTTAGGGTTTGGTTGAAGTACAGTAGGTCAGGTCCTGGTATGAAAGCGTCAGCACTCGGTGTCGTTGCTAGGGTAGGCAGAGAGGCTGGCAGGCAGGCAGGTGCAGGATGGCAGGCTGGTGTTGTCAGGCACTCGGACTGATTGACGGGTTATGACGACCTTAGCAAATGATGACAATGCTGACCTGCATGCCTCACTGTAGTAGTGGTGGTGAGGAAGAAGATGGTGACGGTCGTGGTGGAGAAGGTGGGGGTCGTGGTGGAGAGTGGTGGAGGTTCAAGGAGGGAGAAAATGTGCTGATGTTGGGTCAACACACAGATGCACTTCCTCCTTTCTCACTTTCCATGTTCACTTCTTCGACTTCTTAACTTGTAGTGTTTGATTTTCCTTACTTGTTGAGATTATCTTGCAGGTTTGTAGAGCTGTTGGTAGGCGAAGTTTATCGTTGATATTGTTTCTCGTAATCATGGAGTTGTGGTTTAGGTGTGATTAGGGACAAAGTTAAGCTGCACTGATGTGATGCCAGCTCTCGCTCTCTGCTTTGCTTGTTTGTTTTTTGTTTGATTGCCTGAAGTCGCCATATTGAGCGTAGTCGTAGACTGCTGTGATGTTAATCGGCTTCATTTACAGCTCGCCACCACTGTAAAGTGAACGTAGTGAGGAAGATATCAATGCACAATCTCGTAAGGCGTAGCTTTATTGTGGTTTGTTTTCGCCGCTCGCCACCAATCCTGAGTGGTGTAGTATATCGTAACTGATTCATTATTACCGCTGTTCACCAATCAAGATAACGTGGTCTTTGGTACTTGTAGGCAGATAGGGCAATCGATTATGGATCGTTAAGCTCAGCCAGAATAAAGTAGTGAGACGTAGTGTCAAAGAGGAGAGTTACAGCACTCGAGTTACAAAGTTTATTGCACAGTTATATTAGTGAGTTACATCTTCTCTCTAGCTCTTCTAGCTCTTCTCTCCTCTTTCTCTCTGACCTGAAGGGAATCTCTCTGACATTATATACAGCGTGGAGAGGATGTGTATGTCTGGTCAATTTCCTATCACGTGGACTACCTGACTAGGGCTGGTTACTCCACGTGTCTGGATGCGTCATGAAATTCTTGGTCTGGACTACGAAGAAGTTTGAGATACATCGTATGGTTAAGGATTCTTGATGGTCTGGAACAAGAAGGTTGCGGATATACATTATGTGAAATGACATTCCTGGTTCGTCTAGGCAAGGGGATGTGTTCTGTAACTCTTCCTGGAGACCTCAGACATAACTATTTGTTTTACATATTGTTACCAATAGCTATATAGTTACATGTAGCATTGTGTTATATTATGCCTATCTCTCTCTCTCTCTCTCTCTCTCTCTCTCTCTCTCTCTCTCTCTCTCTCTCTCTCTCTCTGTACAGTATATATATATATATATATATATATATATATATATATATATATATCATCCAGTCCTATGTTGTCCCATGAAGAGCATAGGAGCCTGGGGCTGGGCAAGTTGGTCGTGACATTTTACATGAGAGTGACCAGCCTCACTCATCCCTGAGTGGCATTATGTGCGCAGTAAACCCTAACCACCCCTTGGATACAAAACTTACACTGGCTAAATCCGATTCGAGCACCTTAATTACACACCAAAGCACCAGGCGCCATAATTTGGCTATATGGTTACCACCGACAATAGTAAGTGGTTTCCTGGTGTACAGGAAACCATTTGGATTGTCACTCAGTGTAGAGTCACCCGTAGAAAGAAAGAAGAGGAAAGAATGAAGGAATGACAGACAGAAGAGGAAGGAAGGAAGAGAGGAAAGGGCAGGCACCCGAAAGCAGCACTACATCATGTAAGTGGACGGTGAGAGCCCGCACGTCTCTCTCTCTCTCTCTCTCTCTCTCTCTCTCTCAGATGGAGGGAAAATAAATGAATAAAAATGATAATCCATACACCAGATTACTGGCATCCTCCATTCATAAAGTATCTGTAACAGTTGGACCTGAACAGCTGTCGGTTGGAATTTTGGGGCAAACAACTCGGGGGAAGCGAGTTCCAGAGAGATGCAGTTTGGAGAATAAAAGAATTCTGATAGGACGAAGTTCAGCAATGTGGCTGTGTGACATTCCAGTCATGAGTGCTACCAGATGCCCGTATAGCACGAGGGAAGGCACGGAGAGGTGGCACAATGGACGCAACTTTGTCTGAGCATTTGCCATAAAAGTATCTGTATAATAATGCAAGGGAGGCAACATTCCTTCTTAGTTGTAGGAGAGTTAGTTTATTTGTAATAGCAGGGATATTAATAATTCCAACAGCTTTGTTCTGAATTTTTTCA
>NC_137056.1:27635473-27667973 GCF_032717465.1 Coenobita brevimanus | reverse complement strand
CTTGGCATCTCGAGACGATGGTAACATTTTCAGCTTCGTTTGTCTCCCGTTCACCCACCCTTAGTTCAGCCAACTTTAGTTGGCCCGAGCACGAGAGGGTTAATTGTGATAGTAATAACATTCTCCGGTTCTTAGGCTTACTCTCGTCTGCATACAATCGTCAGTCACTAACTGGAGCAGAATATTAGAGTTGCTTTAACCATGACAGGATTAATTACTTTAGGACTGATTTTCGAACTAAAAGGGTTATATAAAGCCTTCAGTAACTTCTTGAAAATGTCACGTTACTAACTGAGCAAACTGTCCAGTGCATAGTTGTATTATGAAGCTAAATAGTTCTAATAGTTGTGTTAATAGTTCTCATTTTGCTGTTTGTTTCATGTAGTTGACGTAAAATTCAATTGTTACGGTTTTACATCCTTTCCATAGCACTTATTCTTGACTACCATACGACTCTGGTGTTAACCCATTGCTTTAACTCAGCAATGAAGATGGATTGATTGCAATTTTAGTCCAAGTTATAGTAAAAAAAAGAGTATAGGTTATTTACTGGAGACTCCTGCATCATCACCTTTTGTAGTGAGGGAGTTAATAGAGGCTACGTCTAAAATCCAGATCAGAAAGTCTCTCCTGGACTACTATAACATCATTACTACAATAATGTTTTCATTTTCCATCAAGCCACCACCACGCTATTTCATTCATCATAACCATTCCAGTCCAGAGACTTATTTAAATGAGATTTTCCTGCTGCCACTAGAATATTTATCCACCTTAGCAAAGTCTTTTCCAGCTGCAGAGTTTTGATAAGCTGTAATGAACCCTTTCAGTACGAGACACCTTTTGTCTCTCGTAAAAGCAAAATAGTCCAGAACAAGGAAGAATAAAAAATAAAAAAATACGTCGCCTGGACAATAGAAGTTAATCTCTTCACTACGATGACGTGTGTCTCACTTTGCCGGACCACCACCAGATGACTATATTTATCTTAACTCCTTTAATCCGATGGCGCATTAAATATCATATTTAAGGCTGCAAGACCATTATATCCAGTTAAATTCTGTTGTCCGATGACGTAATTTTATATTACTGTTTCCACAAAACGAGTTTATTCAGTTCAGAGCAAACTTCTACCAGCGGGTGGTAGGTGGTGGTGACTATCATCCAATCACTTACGTATAGTGCTGCTTTCTTCTGTACAGGTAATCATTCATTTCTGTATGTCTAACTCTCTTCCTAGTTCTCCCATCCTTTCTGTCGGTATTTCATACTCTTCTTTCCCTTTCAAGCGGCTGTACTGAGTGACAAGCATTATGGTTTCCTGTAATCCAGGAAACCATTTTCAGTGCTCGGTGGTAACCGTATAACCAAATAACGGGGTGGTGTGGAGCTTACTAAGGTGCCCCTGGTAACTGGATGAAACGACCAAGTACAGCATCCATCCTGGAACCAGACCTGCACACTCTTCCCTCCTGGTATTGACGAGGTGCTGCATATGGCGAGGCGCTGTATATGGTGAAGGAACATCAGCTCACTCTACGGGATGGCCCTGCAGGGACGGTTGCTTACTGTACCTGCGTTTGATGGGTCTGTTTGGTTAGACAGACTGAGGTTAACAACAACAATAACATCAGTAACTACAAATTGTACTAGTGAAGGGTCAGTGAAGGCTGCATTTAACTCCTGCTGCTCCGAAAGTCTCTTCAAAACTGAATACAACCGTTTGGTTGCGGTTTTGTAACCATAGTATTGAAAGGGATAAGGAGGATGCCCTGTAGTGAAGGAGTTAATATAGGCTATATCTAACCCCTCCACATCATAAAGTCTCTCCTAAACTGAATAAAACCGTCTGTTAACTGCAAGAATTCAGTGGACTTTGTTGGACTGAAAGGTTTAATACCTTTGCTGCGGCAGGTAAACAGTTTAGCCAAGAAGCTCCTTAAACAAAGTCTTCATCAATGAACCTTTGTAAATTTATCCTGATCAGTTTTCAATGTCCCACCCAAGTTGGAAGACGTTGTCAGAAGGTGACATGAACAGCAAGAAATAAACGTCATCGGAGGGAATAATTAAACCCTTCAGTAAGATGACGTCACTTTCATGTGATTCTTGCTGTCTCCTTCCGACCTTTTTAAACCTTGGGACGCTTTTCTGATTGGTGGGGTTAAAGGGGGAACCTTAAGTAACACCGTGATCTGAGCACTCTTGACCCCGTGGATTGAACGACGTTCAATTTATTTACTTATTTTGTATTCATGTTACTACCAGACAATTTTCGTCCTGGTTATTGGAGACTTTTCGAACAGAAGGGTCTCATATACAGCCTTAATCAATCCTTTTACTGCTCGCTCAAAAAAATCGTTGAGTAACATAGTTTAATGATATAAAAAAAAGTCTTGGGCCTGAAGGGGTTAGGCCAGTGGAGGGGGTGACGTACTTGTCATTTTAATCAGACTGCCATCATATTACATACCTCAAGTAAGGAAGGACCTCTACCAGTAAACAGATAAATGAGAACTACGTCAGTACTCTCAAGTTTGAAATGTCTCTTGTGAATGAAGAAAATTTTGTCTTGTAAGATGAATAAAATTTTGTCTTTTGTAGAGAGAATACTGTAGAAAATACGCTAACGCAATGAAGGGGTTAACATTATCTTGCTGTTTCCAGGCCATCTGATTCTGCAAAGGAGAGATTTTCGAAACGGGAGGAGTTAGATGCAGCCTTCATTAACTCTTTCACAGGTAGAAGTCATTCTTAATTTGAATAAAACTCGTCTGGTGGTAGCTTGAATGAGGTGAAAAATTCGTCACTGGACTTAAGGGGTTAAAATGTAGTTTAGGGTATTCAGCTAGATGTTTTGTGACACAGAGAAACGCATCACATTTACCGTTAGTATTATGTGACACTCACCGTACCACTGGCATGTGAATACAACAGTACATTTGGGTTGTTCAGGGTAACAGCAGATGATACAGTTCACCTGAGAGAAATCCATCAACAGCACCAAACCTGATTCACATCCACAACCCCACACTACAACATCTTAACTTCCACCACACCAGTCCACTCTTTCTACACTTCCACTATATCACACTACACTCCCCTTCACCGCTAATAGCACAACGCACCACACCTCCCCCTCTCCTCCTCCACCACACCACACCACACACTACACCTCCACCACATTTCACTACACCCCACCCTCCCATCTTTCACTACACCACAACATACCAAATTCTCACCACCTCCACCACACCTCCACCACCACACCTGATCTCTTCCATCAGCACACTAAACCATCAAATTATACCACACTATCCTTCCAGACCTCCATCACCACACCACGTCAGCACATCAGAGATTCTTCACCACCTTTCCGCACCGACGCACCGGACCACATCACCACCCTAGAATTTTTCCACCACCACACCATACTACCACACCAGACCGTCTCAACCACCCCATCACACCACCACACTACTCCAGACCTCCACCACACTACTCTAAACCTCCACCACACCACACCACACCACACCACACCACACCAGCTCTCCATCACCGAACCACCGTACCAGATCTCCATCACCACACCACATGTAAACCTTCACACTACACCAAATTACATATTTTTTTTGCAACACAACACCTTATTATGTTAATCATACGCCATCCGTGCACCTTCTTCAGCACCATGCCAAATCCAACACAAGCCCTCTTCACCACCACCACCACCACCACCACCACACCAGTATATTGTCTTCTATTTCCAGCACACAACAGCGCGCAACAAGCTCTCCAGAAATATACCTCCACCACCATGGCCGACCATTTTCACCAACACTGTCAAAATCATATCACCACTAGTGCCACCAGCATAACTTTACCTCCATCCTCTAATCCAAGGGTGGGGAACGTCCGGCCTCCGGGCCGTATGAGGCCCGGAAGACCATTTGATCAGGCCCGCTAGGCAATTCATAAATGCAATTTCATAAACTCATGAACTAATCTATCTATCTGTCTATCTATCTATCAATCTATCTATCTATACACACACACACACACACACACATATATATATATATATATATATATATATCGTTTCGTTTTTAAAGACTCCAACATGCTTGCATCTGTCGGCCTTGGTCACCTAATGGCGGCTCTCCACGCTGCACGATCCATTGCAGCCTCCCTGTTCAGTCCCTTAACCCTGAGGTCACACTTAATTTTTTTTTTTTTTTTTTTTTTTTTTTTTTTTTTTTTTTTTTTTTTATGTGACCGACTCTGGGCAAAGGCGTTAGGGCCTATATCTCGGGGGCAGTAGCCTATCCCAAGGTCCAGTAGTCCTCCTACAGCTCCACATGTCACCACTTCGGCGCTAACACCCACCATCCATATTGAATACATGCTAGGGCTGTCTCATACAGGACTGGTGTACTGGTATTAACGGGGGTATTTTTACGACATGTCGGCGGGTCATCTGGTAGATCAGGAAAATCTGCTTTTTTAGGAAATTCAAATCCTTAAACTGTTCCCTGCCCCAGCCGGGATTCGAACCTGGGTCCATCAGGACAGCAGGCCGCCTCTCTACCGATTCAGCCACCGCCTCCCCAAATGACCTCGTCCCATGTCTGTCTCGGTCTACCCCTCATAACCCCACCCCCAATATTAACACTTCTCACCTTCCTCACCCAAATATCATCCCCCATCCTCTCCACATGTCCAAACCATCTCAATCTACCTCTCCTCATCACAACACCCATACACTCCAGTCCCATCCTACCTCTCAACTCTTCCATCATAAACCCAGCCCTCCAGGCCTTGGACGCAGGGACGCACTGCACATCCACCTAATCATTGTCATTTCTGTACGTCTGAGCCGGCGAATATCTTCCTCCTTCACTGCCCAGGTCTTACTACCATACAGCATTACACTCCTAACACATCCTGCATACAAAGACCCCTTAGCACGTAGGGAGAGTCCTCTCAGTGTCAGGAGAGGCAAGAGCTCCCTGAACTTCTTCCAACCACTTCTCACCCTAGCCACAGAGCTAGCTCCAGCCCCACCTCCAGCACACAACATGTCTCCCAAATAACAAAACTCTTCCACACACTCAAGATATTCACCAGCACGTTCAATCCTTTCACGTCTGACAATCTCCACCTGCTCACCCCGACACGCCATACACATAAAATCAGCATTATCTCGCAGTCTACCTCTGATACCACTACATCTCTTATGCACCCATTTATCACACACACCGCACAAGATGGAATTGCTTCCCACGCCCTTGTGGCAAACTGCACATGGCCACTCTCCCTCGTCTTTGACAGTACCGCCACCAACCCTAGATATCATCACTTTTGTTGATCTGCATTTACCAATAAACCCTTGTGCCCCATACCATCTCTCCACTTCCTAAACCTTTCCTCCGCCTCCCTTTCGTTCTCTGCAATCAACACCAAATCATCAGCATACAACAACTCCCACGGGAGTCCGTTTCTAAAGTCACGTGAAAGGGTTTCACGTACCATGATAAACAACATGGGACTCAAGACTGACCCCTGATGCATACCAACATTCACCGAAAATTCATCACTCAAATCTCCATTCACTCTTACTTGGGTGTAAGCACCCACATACATAGCCATAACCAACCTAACCAGCCACTCCTCCAACCCAAGCTTTCCCATTGCTCACTTCACCACCTCTCTAGGGACTCTGCCAAAGGCCTTTTCCAAATCAACAAAAACAAAATAAAGATCCCTTCTCCTACCAATATATTTTTCCTGAAGCTGATGAACAATGAATATAGCATCAGTGGTCCCCCTACCTGGCATAAACCCAAACTGCATCTCATCAGTATTCACTCTTTCTCTAATCATACCTTCTAAAACTCTCTCCATTACCTTCATTATCTGCTCTAAAAGCTTTATATCTCTATAATTTCCTCTTTCCAGGGCATCACCCTTCCCTTTATACACATTTACAATTACACTCTTCAGCCAATCATCTGGGACAACACACTCATAAATAATCCTATTTATCAGGTCAGTGACTAAACTCACCCCTATATCGCCTGAGGCCTTCAACATTTCGGCAGTCAACCCAGACACACCTGCTGCCTTCCCCACCCTCATCCTGCCTATTGCCTCACTCACAGTAGCAGTATCAATCAAAGGCCAAGGGCCATACACTGGATCTGCTGGCTCCGAACCTTCCCTGTCCCAAACTCCTCATTCAACAACCGGTTATAATGCTCTCTCCATGCATCTTTAATATCCTCACTGTTCACCACCACCCTTCCTTCATCATTCTTCACACACTGCTCACCTATAATATCCCGATTATCCCTCTTTACTTGACCTGCCACCCTAAATATCATATTTTTCCTTTCCCCATGATTTAGGTTATCAAGTAAAAGTCTCTGTGACTCAGACTTTGCCCTGTATACCTCTCTTCTAGCCCTAAGCTTGGCAGCCAAGTATTCCTCCTTGCTACCACCCTTCTTCCATTCCCGGAAAAGCCTTCTTTTCTCCTTAACTGCAGCTTCTACACCCTCATCCCACCACCAAGTTACTTTATGTCTTGGTGGTCCTTTTGTCCAACCGCATGTTACATCAGTAACTCTCAAGAAATTGTTCTTGAGGGCTCTGTACTGTTCATGAACGCCTCTGTCTACAGCTCTCTGTTCAGCCACCATTCTCCTCAAATCGCTATAGAAGGCATCACTTACTACTTGGTTTTTCAGCTTCCATATTTTCCTCCTAGGTACATAAGTCCTCTTTTTCATCACTTGTTCTTTAAGCACCATATCACAAATCAATAGTTTGTGCTGCTGCACACACTCCTCACTTCCTATAACTTTAACATCCCTCACTAACCTCCTATCGGCCCTCCTAACCAGAAAATAATCTATCTGACTGCTATTTCCCCCAGACTCATACGTAATTAACCTACTGTCTCTTTTCCTAAAATATGTGTTGCACACAATCATGTCCGTTGCCTCCCCAAACTCGAGTATCCTTTCCCCTTCTGCAATCCTTATACCATACGCACATCCCCCATGCACTCCTTCATAATATATATATATATATATATATATATATATATATATATATATATATATATATATATATATATATATATATATATATATGTGTGTGTGTGTGTGTGTGTGTGTGTGTGTGTGTGTGTGTGTGTGTGTATTATGTGCTGGGCTAGAGTTGATTTTAAAATCAAGTTGATAATATTGTATGGCCCGCGAATGATGAAAAATATCCTAATGGCCCTTAATAGGAGAAAGGTTTCCCACCCCTGTCTAATCTACGCTACACCACACCACACCATCACCACACTCTGATGATCACACAACAACACCCCTTCTTCACCATCCCCTTCACACAACATCATATTTTTGTTTCCACCCTTCCATCTAAGCCACACCACACTACACCATCATCACCACACTACCTAGACCCCACAACAACACACCTCCACCACACAACACCACATCTGTACCTCCACTACACTTCACTTTACACCGGAGCCACGCAACATCACACCGTCACCACCACATTACTTTTATCCCAAAGTAACACACCTGCACCACACAACACCATATCTATACCTCCACTACTCTTCACCTTACACCAAATGAAGTCCTTCCACACCTGACTTCCATCCATAGGTCATACTCACTTCTGCCAGCATTGTTAAGGTAAACGGAGGTATTAATAAATGCTTACTTTTTACTTAGTTGTAGTTCTTGTTGCCATTATACGCAATTAATTACTTTTGCGGAGACTTATTGAACTGGAGAAGTTTGATATAACGTTCAAAAATCCTTTAAAACGAAAAGTATCACTTAGTTGAATAGAACTGTGTGGAGGTAGCAAGAAAAAAAAAATGTCATTGGAGTCAAGGAGTTAATACCATGATCTTGGTTTTATACGCATTTGCTCACTTTTCAAATACAATTCTGTTCATTTCCATGTTAAACTTTCATTATCATCATCATCATCATCATCATCATCATCATCACCACCACCACCGTCACCGTCACCGGCACCGCAGCCACCACCACCACATGAAAACAACTTTTGTGACTACCTCAAAATGTTATGATATGCCTCGATTAATTCACTAGCCGAAAAGAAACCAGAGTTTCGGTGCTCCTGAAGCAGAAAAATTTACAATCCATTTGTGACAAAAATTTAACACACCACATTTCGACTAGTATTGCGTTCTTGCTTGCTGACCATGCTCGAAAAATTAATCTGAACGCGAATCTTAAGACGATGATACCGATTTTTAAATTGTAATGGCCATGGTATTATATTCATTGCATTTTCGTTCTTTCTTACTGGGTGTGTGAGAAGATGCCAAATATCACGATGATTTTCTGGGGCTGATTTTGAGTATCAACCCCTTCAGCCCTATAACGTGATTATCTTTATGCTTTTGCTGTCTCCTAACTTGAGGAGTTAGTTATAGACTTCATTATCCTCGTTCCTATAACAGATCATTCCGTATATGGATGAAATACTTGGTGGTAGAAAAAAAAAAAGGAAAAAATAAATGAATGCTTCTGTACCGCAGGGGTAATTGCTACGTTAACACGAGTCTGATTCTCAGCCGTGACGGAGTTAAAGTTACTGATTATTTTAATGCGAGAGAATTGTAGAGAGACCAGCTTGGCCAATAAAATTACCAGAAATTGTAGCTTCTACGTGGTTGTGAATTAGATCCACGCTGGTATACCATTACTCAGGGTGAGTCCAGTGTTAACCTTTTGATGTCCGACGCACTTTTCCTGGAATACTCTGTGCAAAGAACTGCATTTTTAGCAACGCCACAGTACAATGATTCACTTATAATTATTGGCGTAGAGTAAATATGCAGTGTTAATGAACAAAACTCTATCCATTATCCATGCACTACTGTAGTTCCAGTTCTCCTCCCTCCCTCCCTCCCTCTCGACTCTATCTCAAACTCTCTCTTTCCTCCCTACCCTTTTTCCAATCGCCTTTTCTTCCTCCAAACACTGTTTCCAGTTCTTTCACCCTCGTCCTCCTTTTGTGCCATTCCCACTGTTCACTATCTCCAGTTATGACGATCCCACACTTCTTCTTTTATCACCCACTCTTTTCGCCTCATCCTTCCCCTTCAGACTTTTCATTACTTTCATTTATGTCCTTATCTCTCATCTTGTTTTCCTTTCTTTCTCTCTTTTCCATTTCTTTTACCTATCCCTTCTTCTCGAGTCTTGCACTCTTGTATTTCTCCACCAGAAATCCTTTCTGTTTCTCTTCCTCTCATATTCATATTTCTCACCATTCCTTTATTATTCCTTCTCAGTTTCATGACTCTTAATTCCTTTCTTCTATTTTCGACTCTCACACTCTTGCATTACCTTCCTGTCCTCCTATAATTGTAATCTGCCCTCACTCTCTTCAATTATTTTCACTTATCCTTTTCCCTTTCAAATTCTCCCACCAATTTCCTCTCTTTCTTCACTTCTCATGCTCACCATTCTCACTGCTCCTTCGTTGTTTCATCTGTCTTCCACTCCTTCTGCATCCGTCCTCTTCTTCTTAACTAATGCACAAGTATTTCCTGAGACGCTAACCTTCTTTTCTAACAATCATTCATGTGTCTGTTCTTTTCTTCCACTTTTCGTCTCTTCATTTCATTCATTTAATCTAATACTTTTTTCTAGTTCCGTCTTTGCTCTTCCACCCATTTTATCTGCTTCATTTGTTCTCGACTCTTACCCTCTTTCATTTCTTAAATCCCCTCCCGTCTTTCTCAGCTCTTTCTAAACCTTCCTGGATACTTCCATCTCGCTTACCTCCTTGTCCTCCTTTCCTTGTTCTCCCCTCACTTCTTTTTTCACCTTCCACTTTCCTTCCTCTTCTCTCCTCTCCTGTCTCACCCGCTCTCCTCCTTTCTCAGCCGCTTCGGCTCATTCTCACTCCTCCTTCGCCACTCCCTTCCCCTTTCACCCCCTCATCCCACCTCTCTGGCCTACTTTGCTTCCCTTCTCTTCTCACTCCTTCTCTCTTCTCCCCCTGCTTCATTTCACTCCTTCCCCTCCCTTCCTCCCCACCCCCTTTCCTTCTTTCCCTCTCTCCTCTCTTTCCATCTCCTTCCATTTCGCTCATCCTATCCTTTCGCAACTCAGTTCAATTTCCTCCTCTTCCATCCCATCTTCTTCTCTTTCGTCCCTCCAATCCTCTCTCAGTTCACTCGAGCCCATTCCTCCCCTTACATTCTCTACCCCTCCTCTTCCTTCTCTTCCCCTCTCTTCCCCTCCCATTCCCTCCCACCTCCTCTTACTCTCTCCACCATTTTGCTCCCTCCTCTACCTTTTCTCTCGTCTAGGCTCCCAGCCCTCATTTCCTCCACGTCTCCTCCATCTCCATTCTCAGCTCATCTCTACCAGCCCCCGTGTCCTTCCTGGGTTCCATTAACACTATATCAGGATATTCTCGCCGCTTGTTTACCAAACGTAGCTTGGTCACGGTCTGAGAGATTACCGCCCCCACCCCCCTACCCACCTTTTACCGTCCCCCCAGTAATACCCTCCATGCTACCCTCCCACCCGCCTTTAAGTCCTCCTTCCGTCATCCGCTTTAAGAACCACCTTGATCCCCTCTCGTCCACTTTTAAAGTAGCATACATGACTCATCCTTAAAGTGCTATTCCTGTTTTCCCCTTGCTCCCTATCAGTCCTCCTCTCCCCCCCTCCCCCCACCTTGTGAGTCCCTCTGTTGTCCCCTTTTCAGTGCCTTTTTTTTTTTTACCCCCTTTCATAAGTTTAGTCCCCTTTTTTACCTTCTCATCATTCTTAAGTCTTCGTTTTGTCTTCCTTCAAATTCACTCCTGAACCTTAACTTAAATCACCTTTTCCTTCCATTAAATCCTCTTCATGGTCCCTTGAAATTCACTTCTTGTTCCCTTTTAAGCCCCCCTTTTAGCATGTCCTAATGTCCCTTTAATTTCCCTTCTTGTTCCTGTTTAAAATCCTTGCCTCTCTCGTCCCCTTTAAATTTCCCCCTGGGGGTGGGGGGGTTTCAAGAATTCTCCCCCAGTATCCCTGCTTGTCGTATTAGGCGACTAAAAGAGTTGGTGGTGGGTTAGTGCCCCACCCCGTAAGAAGAACTAACTAAACAAGCGAATAAAGCGCCTCGGACCAGGACGGACTATACGTTGACGACTAAGGAACGGACAAAGGACATTCTAAGGGTGGGAACATGGAATGTGAGAGGAGTGAATGATGAAGTAAAAGAGAGAGAGATTGTTCAGGTGCTTGAGGATGCAGGAGTGGATGTATGTGGATTGGCTGAAACTAAATGGAAAGGTGAAAGGGTGAGAGAAGGGGAATATGGTTTAGGAATATGTGTGCGGGAGTTAATGAGAATGAGAGGGCAAGAGAGGGAGTATATCTGATGATAAGCAGGAGTGGAAGGAGAATATAAGAGAGTATGGAACAATGGGTGCAAGAACTGTATGGGTGAGGATGAAGGTATGTATACGAGCTTGGGCGATTGTATGTGTGTATGGGTCGATAGAGGACCGAGTGGCAAGAGTGAAAGATGAGTTTTGGGCAAGTGTAGAAACATGTATGGACAAGTTTGAGAGGAGCAAGAGAATGTTTTTGATTGGAGACAAGAATGGCAAAGTTGGGAATGTACGAGTGGGTGGAGTGGTTGGTCAGTGGGGTATGCCAGTTGAAGTAGATGGGAGTGGTAGTGCTTTGGTGGACATCTGTGCTGGTAAGGGGTTGGCAATAGTCAACACATTCTTTCGGCATAAGATGATATACATGGAGACTCATGAGGAGGATGGGCGGTAGACTTGTTGAACGAAAGGCAGTGATAGATTACTTGTGTGTGGATGAGCGAATGAGAAGACAAATGCTGGATGCAAGAGTGTGGAGAGGGTGAGGGAATGTAATCTTGGACCATCACTTAGTGATGGCCAAGGTAAGGCTGCAAAGAAAATGGGTGAAGAGACGAAGGGGAAGACATGAGGAAACAGCTCCTGTGAGAAGAGTGAAGTTGCAAGATAGTGAGAAAATGGCAGTGTATAAGAGCATAGTGGAAGAAAAATTGGGAAGGTATGAGTTAGAGCAGATGGAAGGGGTGGAAGATGTATGTAAGATATTCAGGGATGAGATAGGCGCAGCATGTGAGGTGGTCTGCAGAGTGAGGAGGAGATGCAGGGGTGTGCAAGGGACAGCATGGTGGAATGATGAGGTGAAACGAACTGTGGAACAAAAGAAGAAGGCATACAGTGAATGGCTAGCGAGTAGATGTAGGGGAGAAGATGAGAGAGAAGAGAGAAGTATATGTGAGCAGGAGAAGGGAGGTGAAGAGCTTGGTGAAGAAGAGTAAGAAGAACGTGGATGAAGAGTTTGGGATGAATCTGAGTGTAAAATGGAGGGAGAGTAAGAAATTGTTTTGGAAGGAGGTAAAGAAAGTAAGACAGTGTGAAAGGGGAAATAGTAGAGTAATGAAAAATAGGAATAATAGATTGTTGGTGGAGAAGAGAGAGAAATTGAGGAGACGGAAGGATCACTTTGAGGATCTGTTGAATGTAGAGAGTGAGAGAAGTGCAAGTATAGGTAGTTGGGGAATGGCTGGGAGAAGAAAAGACGAGAGGAGGGAGGAAGGGATCAGTAGGGCGGAAGTAGTGGAAGCAATGAAGGAGATCAAGATGGGAAAGGCCCCAGGAATTGATGGAGTATGTGGTAAAATGCTGAAGTATGGGGGTGAGATTATTGTGGAGTGGATATGGAAGTTGTGTAGAATGGTTTGGGAAGAGGGGAAGTGTTCCAGAGGACTGGAAATCAGGTATAACTGTTCCTTTAATACAAAGGACAAGGAGAGAGAAAAGTACGTGGTAACCATAGGGGTATTTGCCTTCTTAGTGTGACTGGAAAAGTATATGGCAGAATACTCATTGATAGGGTTAGGCATACAAGAGAGGAGCTAGTTGGAGAAGAATAAGAGGGATTTAGGAAGGGAAAAGGGTATGTATATCAGATATTTGTTCTAAGATGTTTAGTGGAGAAGTATCTAGAGAAGGGAAAGAAAGTGAATGCTGCCTTCATAGACTTGGAGAAAGCTTATGAAGGAATAGATAGGCAAGGTATGTGGAAGGTATTAAGGATATATGGAGTGGAGGGGAAATTGTTGAGTGCTGTGAAGAGTATGTAGGAGGGAGTTAGGGCTACGATGCGAGTGGATGGTGAGCTGAGTGAGTTCTTTGATCTAAATGGGGGACTGAAACAGGGATGTATGATGTCTCCATGACTGTTTAATATATACATGGATGGGGTTGTAAAGGAGGTGCAAGGTAGGGCAGTGGATGTGGGAGCGGCTCTAATGAATAAGGGTGCGATGTGGAAGGTGCTGGTTTGCTGTTTGCTGATGATACAGTATTGTTATGTGAAGTTGAATGGGAGTTGCAAGGTTTGGTGAATGAATTTGGGACAGTGTGTAGTAAAAGGACTCTGAAAGTTAATGTAAACAAGAGTAAAGTTATGCTGTTTGAGAGGAATGAAGGTACAGAATGCACAGTGGGGTTGGATGGTGAGGATATGGAGAATGTGAGTGCATTCAAGTACTTGGGTCGTGTGATGGGAAAGGATGGAACTTTTGGGGATGAAGTGCTTGAAAGAGTACAGCAGGGAAGAGGATTGTTGGTTCACTGAAAGCAGTGGTGAGAAATAGGGAGGTTAGTATAGAAGTTAAGAAGTCACTGCATGATATTATTGTGATCCCTACTCTGACGTATGGAAGTGAAGCATGGACTTTGCTAGAGGGGAACAAGTCAAGAGTGAAAGCAATGGAAATGAGTTACTTGAGGGGAGCATGTGGAGTAACATGGAGGGACTGGTTGACGAATGAAGAAGTAAAGGAACGTTGTGGGGTGGATGTGGATGTGGTTGAGAAAATTAGGAGCAATACACTGAGGTGGTTTAGACATGTGGAGAGAATGGACAATGAAAGACTGACTAAGGGGGTGTATGTAGGTGAAGTGGAGGGAGGGAGAGGGAAGGGAAGACCGAGGATGAGGTGGAGGGATGGAGTTGAGAGGTATATGAGGGAGGGGGGAGTGAGTTGGGGGCAGTCATATCGTGGGTGATAGAGCGACTTGGAGGCGTTTTGTCTGTGGCCACCCTTTGCGGGATTAGGGCTTCGGACTATAGATAGATAGATTACTCAATGTATGCCCCTTTCTTAACTGTCGACTAAGTCTCTTTTGATCATCTTGATACACCCATTCAAGTGTCCTCATTGCCCCTATGTTTTTCCCACTTGCCCACATTTGTTGTTTTCCTTTGTATTTCTTTGTATTTATTCCTCTCTTCCTCCTTTAAGATCACATCTGCGCCCCTTGAAGCCCTCTTCTTGCTCCTTCTCAACCCTCACATTTGACTCATCCTCTTAATTCCCTTTCAGTCTCTTCTCAAAACATCTTACTCCCCTTCATAAGCCCTCTCGCGTCCCCTTCGCAGCCCTTGTGAGTCCCCTCATATTCCTTTTTTCTTACCCTCTGATTTCTTTCTATGTCTCCATTCACCTTCCATCCTCTCCCCTTTTTAAATCCTCTTCTTGGCCCCAACAAAACCTCATCCTTCCAGCCACTATCTTAGTCTTGATCTGTCCCTCCTCTTAGCCACATTATCATTCATCTTAATCCCCTTATATGTCTCCTGTTAGTCCTCCTTTTTCTTCCATTTACTCTTTTCCTCCACCTTTTGGCCCCTCTTTGTCATCTTTATTAATTTACTACCACCTCCTTGGGTGCTGGATAGTTCGAATTTAGACGTCTTGTAAAAGCTGGGGATGCATTCTTTTCAATTCTGCTGCTATCAGTCTAGGATTCTTGATTATTTCCCTCTTCAGAAGGGTATCTTTACCTCTGGAAGTCGTCCTCTTCTTTCCACCGCCATACTTGTGCTCTGGTATGACATCAGGTGGCAGGCCACGCGCTGCAGCAAGAATCTTCATGACGGTCGGCTTTCACGCAAAGTATATTCACAAATCGTGTTGATGGGGACATTATCCTGCCTCCATGCAATGATACGGACCCTCTCATCCCTTGAGCAGTACTTTCCAGGCATGACAACTCTACTCTAGGAAAATAACAGGGCAAACAGTAGCAGCCATGGCTCAGTGGGTTAGAGCGCTCCGCTCTGATCAAAGGGTCGGAGGATCGAATCCACCCAAGGGTCTTTGGTAGACATCAGGAAGGGCATCCGGTCATAAAATGCTACACGCTTCAGTCCAAAGTCCTCTACCCAGGGGCAACGCCTTAGCCCTTCGGGGATACCTGGCGTAAAACCAAATTTTTTTTTTTATTATAAACAGTAACGCACACAATAAAAAGGGAGGTGCAAGCTCGGAGCGACGGGAACATATACTCCCCCCTTTGTTTCTGGGCAAGCACTGGCATGCTGAGTGTTTCACCACCTCCCGCCAACACAAGAGGAGTTACCAGTTACTTTCTGCCCCTAAAAATCACTTCATAGAGGTGGAAACACAAAGCAAAGACGGACAACTCTCCCATAGCAATTGTGTGTGTGTAGGCCCTAAGTCAATTTGTGGTGGGATCTATATATATATATATATATATATATATATATATATATATATCTATATATATATATATATATATATATATATATATATATATATATATATATATATATAAAATGTGGAAGTGTGCATGGAAAAGTTTGGAAAGAATGAAAGAGTGTTTTTGATTGGTGATATGAAGGGTAAAGTAGGGAATGTGAAGATGGATGGAATAGTTGGTGAGTGGGGTGTGCCTGCTGAGATAGATGAGAATGGCAGTGCGTTAGTGGACATTTGTGTCGGGAGGAGGTTGGTGATAGCCAGTACCCTCTTCAGGCACAAAATGATCCACAGGTATACATGGCGAGTGATGAGAAGGGTGGGTCGTGAACTGAATGAAAGGAAGGCAATGATTGATTAAGTGTGTGTGGATGAAAGGATGCGAAGATGTGTAATGGATGCAAGAGCTTATAGAGATTGCGGGAGTGGACTTTCTGACGACTACTTGGTGGTGGCCGGAATCGAGATACAAGTAAGATGGAGAAATAGAAGAAGGGAAGGACGGGAGAAAGGAGTAGTTGCAAGGAGAGTGGAAAGGTTACAAGAGGATGAGAAAGAGGCAGAATATAAGAGAGAAGTGGAGGAACGATTGGGTAAATATGAATTGGAGCAGATGGGGGACGTGAAAGGTGTGTGCAAGATATTCACAGAAGAAATATGTGCATCATGTGATGTGGTGTGTGGGGTGCAGAGAAGACGGAACGGGGTGCAAGGAACAGCGTGGTGGACTGAAGAGGTGAGACAGGCTGTGGCACAAGAGAAGAAAGCATACAATGAATGGATGAGAAATAGGGGCGTGGAAGAAGTTGAGAGGCAGAAGAGAGAGTTATATGTAGAAAGGAAGAGAGAGCTGAAAAGATTAGTAAGGGAGAGTAAGAAGAGAGTGGATGAGGAATTTGGAAGGAATTTGAGTATAAAGTGGAGGGACTGTAAGAAAATGTTCTGGAAAGAGGTGAAGAGAGTAAGACAGGGTGACAATGAAGTTAGCAGGGGAGTGAAAGATAAAAATGGTAGATTACTAGTGGAGAAGGGAGAAAAAGTGAGCAGATGGAGAGAACACTTTAAGGAATTGCTGAACATAGAGAACGGAAGTAATGTGAGTATAAGTGGCTGGGGAATGGCTGGGAGAAAGAGGAAGGTGAGAAGACAGGAAGAAATCAGTAGGGTACAAGTTGTGGAAGCAATGAAGAAAGTCAAATTGGGGAAAGCCCCAGGAATTGATGGAGTGTGTGGTGAAATGCTAAAGCATGCGGGAGAGATAGTAGTAGAATGGATGTGGATGATGTGGAGATTGGCCTGGGAGGAAGGTAGAGTCCCGGAGGATAGGAAGTCAGGTATAATTTTTCCCTTGTACAAAGGATCAGGGGAAAAAGAAGTGTGTGGTAATCATAGGGGTATTTGTCTTTTTAGTGTAATAGGAAAGTTGTATGGTAGGATACTTATTGACAGAGTTAGGGAAATAATAGAAGAATTAGTTGGAGAAGAACAGGGAGGCTTTAGTAAAGGGAAGAGGTTGTGTAGATCAGGTATTCATTCTTAGATCTTTAGTGGAAAAGTTTCTAGAGAAGGGAAAGAAGTTGTATGCGGCTTTCATGGATTTGGAGAAAGCATATGACTGGGTGGATAGACAAGGATTGTGGAAAGTATTAAGAATATATGGAGTAGATGGGAAGTTGTTGAATTCTGTGAAGAGTATGTATGATGGTGCTAAGGCTGCAGTGTGTGTGGATGGTGAACTGAGTGAATTTTTCTCTTTGAAGGTGGGATTGAAACAGGGATGTGTCATGTCTCCATGATTGTTTAATCTGTACATGGATGGGCTAATAAAAAAGATACAAGGTAGGGCAGTGGATGTTGGAGTGGCCCTAGTGAGAGAGGGTAGTGTTTGGAAACTCCCTGTTCTGTTGTTTGGAGATGATACTGTGTTGTTAAGTGAAGATGAAGGGGAGCTGCAAGGCTTGGTGGATAAGTTTGGGAGAATGTGTAAGAAACGGAATCTGAAGGTGAATGTAGAGAAGAGTAAAGTGATGGTCTTTGAGAGAGGTGAAGTCAGTGAATGTACAGTGAGGTTGGATGGTGAGGAAATGGAAAATGTGAGTATGTTTAAGTACTTGGGGAGTGTGATGAGTAAGGATAGAAGTTTGGAGGGTGAAGTGCTTGAAAGGGTACAACAAGGAAGAAGAGTTGGTGGTTCCTTGAAGGCAGTGATAAGAAACAGGGAAGTGAGCATGGAAGTGAAAAAGTTACTGCATGACAGTATTGTGATACCAACTCTAACGTATGGAAGTGAAGCTTGGACGTTGTTGGAAGGACACAAGTCGAGTGAGAGCAGTGGAAATGAGTTATTTAAGAGGAGCCTGTGGAGTCACATGGAGAGACAGGGTGACAAATGAGAATATAAAGGAGCGTTGTGGTGTGGATGTGGATGTGATAGGAAGCGTTAGGAGGAACACACTGAGGTGGTTTGGCCATGTGGAGAGGATGGAGGGTGAGAAGCTGACGAGAAGAGTGTATGTGAGTGAGGTGGAGGGGGGGAGAGGGAGGGGGAGGCCGAGGATGAGATGGAGGGATGGAGTGGAGAGGTATATGAGAGGGGGGGGGTGCATTGGGAGCAAGGCAGTGAAATGGCGGTGGACAGGGCGACGTGGAGGCGATTTGTTTGTGGTCACCCCCGTGCGGGATTAAGGCGTCTGGCAATATATATATATATATATATATATATATATATATATATATATATATATATATATATATATATATATATATATATATATATTCCCTACGTGAAAACAAGTGGGTTGGCGGAGGGTCAGTTCTCCTCCCCAGAAAACAACTAACTTAGAATACAAACAAGAAGCCTTGGACCAGGACTGACCAAAAGATGACGACTAAGGACTGAACAAAGAACATTGTACGGGTAGCTTCATCTGAGCTCCCACTTTGCCAATCCAGGATTTCCCAGAGTAGATGCGATAATTTCCCTGGATTGGTCAAAAATTTCATCAAAACTATAACACTGCCTTTATGTCTACTGGCTCTTAATAATTACTGTTCCTGCTACTAATCCTAACATGCTTGATGAGGTGTTTGAAAGCCTTTTCTTTTTTTTTTTTGGTAATGAGACTCACCAGGAATGCTGAAATACATTTTTTTTTTTTTTCGCTCAAAACTAAGTATATTTCTTTTTCTCCATTCTCATCTCATCATCATGAATCATCATGGATTTGCGGAAGTCATATACAGTGACTCTTTCTTTAGTCTAATACTCTAAATGATTTCCGTATAACCTATCACTCTTTTGTGCATGAAGTTGAAGCACATAATGACACCCAGTTTTTATAGAGAAGCAGGCTGCATGGTGCATTTATTGCACATTATCCGTACTTGTTTTAAAAAAAATTGATGCTGGTGGTACGGGGCTACAGTAGCCTATTACCTACTTGTATTAAGTCCTGGCAGAGGGCATCCCAGCCACGTTCTGTTGTGCGGAGCTGACTGATCAGTTATTTACATCACTCCTATTGCTATCTGTATGAGGCGCTAATGGTAAAACAGCGGGACATTTGAAAAAAGATAAAAGCTTTCGATGTCAGATTATTTTCATAATGAAAAAGTTTTTAGACTGAGTTTCAATAGTTCTCTTTAATAATCACTCCAAAAATCTTAGATTCCAGATTTTTTTTTTTCCTAATTCGGATTCAAGGTTTCCCTATATTTCCCTAAATGTTTCCATTTCCCCAGATTTGTTACTATGTTCATTCAACGTTGGGTCTGGTTAGTACTTGGATGGGTGACCGCCTGGGAACACCAGATGCTGTTGGCATAACGTTCTCCCTACGTGTCAAGTAGGGTTGGTGGAGGATTAGTGCCCCTCCCTGTAAAACAATTAACTCTAAGCCTTGGCCACCCCGTTTGGGATACATGGCGTCTGGCAATGTTTGTTATGTTGTTCATTCAAATTTCCCAATCTAGTGAAATTTTCCATGTAGCTGCTACATGGAATGTAAGGGGTGCAAATGATGAGGTGAAAGAAAGAGAGATTGTCCAGGTGCTTGAGGGTGCGAAAGTGGATGTATGTGGATTAACTGAAACTAAATGGAGAAGTGAGAATGTGAGAGAATGGGAGTATGGATGGGGTATATGCCTGGGAGTAGGTGAGAATGAGAGAGCAAAAAAAGGAGTATGTATTGTTGTGAGTAACAGATGAAGGGAGAATATAAATGAGTATGGATCAGTTGGCTGAAGGATTGTGTGGGTAAGATTGAAAGTTGGACTACAAATGTGGGCAACTGTGTGCGTGTATGTGCCAAAGCAAGAGTGTGCAAGCAGTGTGAGAGAAGAGTTCTGGACAAATGTGGAAGTGTGCATGGAAAAGTTAGAAAGGAATGAGTGAGTGTTTTTGATTGGATATATGAATGGAAAAGTAGGGAATGTGAAGGTGGATGGAGTAGTTCGTGAGTGGGGTGTGCCTGCAGAGATGGATGAGAATGGCAGTGCTTCAGTGGACATTTATGGCCAATATCCTCTTCAGGCACAAAATGATCCATAGGTATACGTGACGAGTAATGAGAAGGGTGGGTGGTGAACTGAATGAACGGAAGGCAATGATTGATTGTGTGTGTGTGGATGACAGGATGAGAAGATGTGTAATGGATGGAAGAGTATATAGAGGCTGGGGCAGTGGACTTTCTGACCACCATCAAATGAAATGGAGAAATAGAAGAAGGGATGGATAGGAGGAAGTAGTTTTTACAAGGAGGGTGGAAAGGTTACAAGAGGATGGAAAAAGGCAGACTGTAAGAGGGAAGTGGAGGAGCGATTGAGTAAATATGGATTGGAGCAGATGGGAACGTGGAAGGTGTGTGCAAGATATTCACAGAAGAAATTTTTGCAGCATGTGAGGTAGTGTGTGGGGTGAAGAGAAGACGAAAGGGGGTGCAAGGAACAGCATGGTGGAATGAAGAGGTGAGAGAGGCTGTGGCACAAAAGAAGAAAGCATATAGTGAGTGGATGAGAAACGGGGGGGTGGAAGAAGCTGAGAGACGGAGGAGAGAGTTATATGTAGAGAGGAAGAGAGATGAAAAGGTTAGTAAGAGAGAGTAAGAAGAGAGTGGATGAGGAATTTGGAAGGAATTTGAGTATAAAGTGGAGGGAGTGTAAGAAAATGTTCTGGAAAGAGGTAAAGAGAGTTAGACAGGGTGCCAAAGAAGTTAGCTGGGGAGTGAATGATAAAAATGGTAGATTATTAATGGAGAAGGGATAAAAAGTGAGTAGATGAAGAGAACACTTTAAGGAACCTTGAGTGTAGAGAATGAAAATTTGTGGTAGGTGGTGGCGACCATTATCCACTCACTTGATGTAGTGCTGCCTACTTCTTCCTTAGCCTTTATCATTCTTTTTCTGTGCCTGCCCTCCTCTCTTCCTATTTCTCACATCTTTCCTGTCACTTCTTACTGCTTTTCCTTCCTTTACAGGTGGCTTTACATTGAGTGACAGGTCAAATGGTTTCCTGTAGGCCAAGAAACCATTTACAACGCTGGGTGGTAACCATATAACCAAACCATACGTGCTCCCTACGTGTCAACGAGTGGGTTGGTGGAGGGTTAGTGCCCCTCCCCGTAAAACAAATAACTCAAAGTCAAATGGCCACCCCTTACAGGATTATGGCGTCTGGCAATAGATAGATAGATAGAATGAAAATAATGCGAGTGTAAGTGGCTGGGGAACGGCTGGGAGGTAGAGGGATGTGAGAAGAGAGGAAGAAATCGGTAGGATGGAATTTGCGGAAGCAATGAAGAAACATAAAATGTGGAAAGCCCCAGGAACTGATGGAGTGTTTGGTGAAATGCTGAAGCATGGGGAAGAGATGGTAGTAGAATGGTTGTAGAAGATGTGCAGATTGGCCTGAGAGGAAGGTAGAGTAATAAAGGATTGAAAGTCAGGTATAATTATCCCCCTGTACAAAGGAAAAGGGGCTAGTGAAGAGCAAAAAGATGGACGTAAATGATGACCTTGGAAGATATATGCATTTGTCTTCTTAGTGTAATATGAAACGTATATGGTAGGATATTTATTGACAGAGTTTGAGAAATAACAGAGGAATTAGTTGGAGAAGAACAGGGAGGTTTTAGGTAGGGAAGAAGTTGTGTAGATCAGATATTCATTATTAGATCTTTAGTCGAAAAGTTTCTAGAGAAGGGAAAGAGGTTGTATGCGCCATCAGGGATTTGGAGAAAGCATATGATAGGGTGGATAGACAAGGATTGTGGAAAGTATTAAGAATATATGGAGTAGATAGGATGTTGTTGAATGCCGTGAAGAGTATGTATGAGGGTGCTAATGCTGCAGTGCATGTGGATGGTAAACTGAGTGAATTTTCCTATTTGAAGGTTGGATTGAAACAGGGATGTGCCATGTTACAAGGCTGTTCAATCTGTATATGGATGGGGTTATAAAAGAGATACAAGGTAAGGCAGTGGATGTTGGAGTGGCCCTGGTAACTCCCTGTACTGTTGTTTGCAGATGATACTGCGTTGTTCAGTGAAGACGAAGGGGAGCTGCAAGGCTTGGTGGATGAGTTTGAGAGTGTGTAAGAAACGGAATCTAAAGGTGAATGTTTATGGTCTTCGAGAGAAGTGAAGTCAGTGAATGTACAGTGAGACTGAATGAGGAGGAAATGGAAAATATGAGTGCATTTAAGTACTTGGGTAGTGTGATGAGTAAGGATGGAAGTTTGGAGGGTGAAGTGCTTCAAAGGGTACA
The DNA here is from genome assembly GCF_032717465.1 of Coenobita brevimanus. Lineage (NCBI taxonomy): Eukaryota > Metazoa > Arthropoda > Malacostraca > Decapoda > Coenobitidae > Coenobita > Coenobita brevimanus. Next base: position 27,645,560 of record NC_137056.1, on the reverse strand, counting down.
ACAAGGAAGAAAAGTTGCTGTTACTTGAAAGCTGTGATAAGAAACAGGGAAGTGAGCATGGAAGTGAAAAAGTCACCACATGACAGTATTGTGATACCAACTCTAACGTATGGAAGTGAAGCTTCGACCATGTTGTAGGGACAGAAGTCAAGAGTGAGAGCAGTCGAAATGAGTTATCTGAGAAGAGCATGTGGAATCACATGGAGAGACAGACTGGCAAATGAGGAAGTGACGGAGCATTGTGGTGTGGATGTGGATGTGATAGGAAGGATCAGGAGAAACACATGAAGGTGGTTTGGCCATGTGGAGAGGATGGAGAGTGAGAGACTGACAAGGAGAGTGTATGTGAGTGAGGTTGAGAGGGGGAGAAGGAAGGGGAGGCCAAGAATGAGATGGAGGATGGAATGGAGAGGTATATGAATGAAGGGGATGTGAGCTGGAAGCAGGGCAGTGAAATGGCAACGGATAGGACGACATGGACGCTGTTTCTTTATATATATATTGTTACTTAGCCTATGATTTCATCATCCTTTGTGTAATTTTAACACACAGTATGCTGCATGTTTGATCAAGAGCGTGTTCTGCCTCAGTCCCCCCTTCTACCGTTATAGTAGAGTAAGTCGTCCTTTCTGTTGTTCAGAGCAGGATTGTCAGCTCTTTGTCCCCTATGGCTTCATTTGCGCGTCCTTCTTACAAGTTGTATCAAGCTCTGCTGGCCCCTATATAATGAGCTCAGTCTCTGCATTATTGCCACTTAGATCTACTCCTCATTTTGTTCACATCTCTGTCCTCCCCTGTACAGTTGTTATTGTGAGTGCTTAGGAAGTCTCCAGCCATCTAGCAGCTGTGTGTAATTTGAGTATAAATGTTATTACATTTATTCTTTGTACTGTATAGCATAAGGTGTTGATTTGTAGGCCTAGTGAGGTTTTTGTGATTAATGTGTTTTTATGTCAGTCATTGTTAATAATATTTTGTATCTGTAATAATATATCTTGCATTCACTGAGTATTATCCGGTATTATCATTTTATCAGGGCTGACTTAGATAAATTTACTCTTGCTAATTTCGTGTTAATAGAGGCTATTGCAGTTAACCATATATTTAACCTGTTTTTTGCCATTACATTATCCTTATGAGTCCTGAATGTTTTGTTGTTAGTCTGAGCATTAAACTTTAACTTCTAATTTTACCTAACTCTTTGTTTTGAACCTGGAACTTTGAGGGACAATTTTCTCTGTTCCGTAACATAAATTTGGCGACCTCGCCAGGATATTCAGGATATTATCATAAGGATATTGCTTGATATTTTGTGACTGTGATTTATTCATGATGTCTACTATTACTACACCTGATGAAGCCAAAGATTTTTTCTCAAATGTGGAAACAGTGTGTGATGTAGAAAACAGAACAAAGAATGAACTTAAGCTTGTTGCTCAACAATTGGGAATTGCAGTTCACTCTCATCATTCTAAAGATCAAATTGTTGGCATGATTAATGAAAGCTTGTTTAATGTAACTCCTCCAAATGAGCAAACGCAGATTGAATTAGCTAAGTTACAGCTAGCCCTGCAGGAGGCTCGTGTTAAGGAGGCTGAGTTTCAAGCACGTGCTAAGCAGGCGGAGTCTCAGGCTCGTATTCAGGAGGCTGAATTTCAGTCAAATGCTAAGGAGGCGGAGTCTCAGGCTCGTATTCAGAAGGCACAGATACAGGCACAAATTGAACTTGCCAGGATTCAGGCAGACCATGAGTATCGCATGAAACAAGGTGGAACTGGATCATCTAGCTCTGATGATTTTGATGTGGCTAAAAATGTTAAACTTGTCCCTCCTTTTAATGAATCTGATTTAACAAAGTATTTTCAGTTGTTTGAGAGGGTAGCTACAGGTTTTAATTGGCCCAAAAAGTATTGGCCAGTACTCCTTCAAATTGTTCTCACCGGTAAAGCTCAAGTAACTTATGCATCTTTGCCTCAGGATCAATATGATAATTATGATGTAGTTAAGAGCTTGATTCTTAAGGCCTATGAGCTTGTTCCTGAAGCCTATAGAGTAAAATTTAGGACAACTTACAAGCAAGATAAGCAATCCCATGTTGAGTACGCAAAAATCAAAGAAGATCTGTTAGAGCAGTGGTTAAATTCTAAGAATGTGGATTCTGATTTTGGTAAATTTAAGCAGATGATTTTGCTGGAGGACTTCAAGCGGTGTATTAGTAAAGATGTAAGCCTATATCTTGATGAGAAAAGAATAGATAATTTGTCTGATGCTGCAGTTTTAGCTGATGAATATGTTCTCACTCACAAGAGATATTCTAGAGAAAAAGGGAAAGCTGAGAGTAAGTACGTTGCCTCTACTCAGAGTACAAGTAACAGGAAAAAGAATAAAGATGATGTTTCTCAGGAAGTAAATACCAGCTCCACCTCTAGATTTCAGAAAAGTAAATGTACTTATTGTAGTAAGCTTGGTCATACTACAGAGAAATGTTTCAGGAGACAGCGTGATGTGAACAAAAAGGAGTCTTTAAATATTCAGTCAATTGGTCTAGTGTCCACTCTTGAGAGTTCCCAGAATTCTTTAACGGAGTTAACTGAACCTGCTTTGAGGGGTAACTTAAATTCTCATGATGGAGCTCCTCTTTTGAGCAGTAACGTGGGTGACACTCTCAAGAGTTCATTTGTGCCAGGAGGGGGTTGGTGATAGCCAATACTCTTTTCAGGGTATACATAGGTATACATGGCAAGTGATGAGAAAAGTGGGTGGTGAACTGAATGAATGGAATGCAATGATTGATTATATGTGTGTGGGTGACAGGATGAGGTGTGGAATGGATGCAAGACTATATAGAGGTTGGGGGAGTGGACTTTCTGACCACCACTTGGTGGTGGTGAGAATCAAGGTCCAAATGAAATGGAGAAATAGAAGGGAAGGACGGGAGGAAACAGTTCATACAAGGAGGGTGGAATAGTTACAAGAGGATGGAAAAAAGGCAGTTATATAAGTGGGAAGTGGAGGAGCGACTGGGTAAATATGGATTAGAGCAGACAGGGGACGTGGAAGATGTGTGCAAGATATTCACAGAAGTAATATGTGCAGCATGTGCGGTAGTGTGTGGAATGAAGAGAAGACGAAAGGGGGTGCAGGGAACAGCATGGTGAAATGAAGAGGTGAGAGAGGTTGTGGCACAAAATAAGAAAGCATATAGTGCATGGATGAGAAGCAGGGGCGTGGAAGAAGTTGAGAGACGGAAGAGAGTTATATATATGTAGAACCGAAGAGAGAGATGAAAAGACTAGTAAGAGAAAGAAGAGAGTCGATGAGGAGTTTGGAAGGAATTTGAGTGTGAAGTGGAGGGAATGTAAGAAAACAACAATTCCTCAAAGTGTTCTCTCTATCTGCTCACTTTTTCCCCCTTCACTAGTAATCTACCATTTTTATCTTTCACTCCCCAACTAACTTCTTTGGCATCCTGTCTAACTCTCTTTACCTCTTTCCGGAACATTTTCTTCTCATGATGGAGCTCCTCTTTTGAGCAGTAACGTGGGTGACACTCTCAAGAGTTCATGTGCTAATTTCCTGTCTGATGGTTTTGTCAGTCCTCTGGACAGTAATGACAGGAAATCAGTTAAAATATATCGTGATACAGGTGCTTGCCAATCCCTTATGCTGACCAGTGTTCTAGGCTCTAATGTTAATTCCTCTGATGAAACTGTAATCTTACAAGGTGTAGGGAATAATTACTTCTCTGTCCCTATGTGCAGAGTGAATTTAGAGTCTGGTTTTGTTAATGGTTCCGTTATGGTTGGGTTGGTTGAGACACTCCCTATGTCAGGTGTAACTTTCTTACTTGGAAATGATATTGGTGGAAGTCAAGTGTGTCCAGCTCCTCAGTTGTCTAGTGAGCCAGTGGCTGCAGCCCAGGATTGTGGTGTCCCTGATGTGTTCCCTGCATGTGCTGTCACTAGGGCTAAGTCTAAAGTTAATGGTGACTTAGAGGATAATGATGATGATGATGTTATCCTAGCTGACACATTTCTTGCTAATTTGGACCACTCACCAGATGAGGCAGTACCCCGTAGTGTTGATAATTTGTCTCGTCAAGAGTTGGTTGAGTTGCAGGTTGCTGACCCTGAGTTGAAAGGTCTAGCTAACTCTGCTTGCAGTGAGGAAGAGTCAGCTGGTGCTTCTACTTGTTATTATATAAAGTCAGGAGTACTTATGAGGAAGTGGAGACCCCCAACAGCATCAGCCGACTGTGAGTGGGAGGTTGTACATCAAGTTGTCATTCCTCGTGTTTGTAGGCAGGATATCATTAGAGTGGCTCATGATTCCAGTTTGGCAGGACACCTTGGAGTGAGGAAGACTGTGGCACGCATTTTGAAACACTTCTACTGGCCAGGTATCTTCAGAGATGTTTCCTGGTATTGTAAGTCTTGTCACACCTGTCAAGTTGTGGGGAAGTGTAATCAGACCGAAAAGGTTGCACCTCTAGTTCCCATTCCTCCTTTTGAGGCGCCTTTCACCCGTGTGTTGGTGGATATTGTGGGCCCTCTTCCTAAGACTTCTTCAGGATTTTCTTATGTGTTGACCCTGATTGATATGGCTACTCGATATCCTGAAGCCATTCCACTTAGAAATATCTCAGCAAAGAACGTGGTTAAGGAAATGCTAGGGTTCTTCACAAAGTTTGGTCTGCCCAAGGAGGTACAGTCAGACTGGGGAAGTAATTTCATGTCAAACGTTTTCAAGCAGTCTCTGAAAGAGTTGGGCATCACCCAGATCACGTCTTCAGCTTACCATCCCCAGACCCAAGGAGCGTTGGAGAGATATCATCAAACACTCAAATCGATGCTCAAGAAATACTGTTTGGAACATCAGAAAGACTGGGATAAAGGTCTTCCATTTGTTGTATTTGCCGCAAGAGAATCTCCAAATGAATCACTGGGCTTCACACCTTTTGAACTACTGTTTGGCCATGAAGTAAGAGGACCCCTTAAGCTACTCAAGGAATGCTGGCTGTCGGAGGAAGATGACGTCAACCTGCTGGAGTATGTGATGAAGTTCAAAGAACGGCTGTCCACTGCTTTACAGCTGGCAAGAGAGAATTTAGGAGCTGCTCAGGAGAAGATGAAAACTTGGTATGATAAGAAGTCCAGGTTATGCCACTTTCAGCCAGGAGATCAGGTTTTGATTCTGCTACCATTGCATGGGCAACCTCTTCAAGCCAAGTTTAGTGGTCCTTATTTCGTGGAGAAGAAACTCAGTGATGTCAACTATGTCATCGCCACACCAGATCGTAGAAAGAACAAGCAACTATGTCACATCAACATGCTAAAGTTATATCACAGGCGGGACGAAAATAATCCAGTCTGCACTGTAGCTGTTCCACCCGAGTCTGCAAGTGAAGTTCTCCCATGCAGCATGAGCCTGAGTGATAGTTTGGGGAAGAATCCTGATATTATGAATGATCTCCAGACTAAGCTTTCTCATCTACCTCCCAAGGAAAGGCAGGAGTTTTTGGCATTACTGCAGGAGTACCCGCAAGTGTTCCGTGCCACTCCAGGAAGAACCACTGTGTTGATGCATGATGTCGATGTTGGAGACGCAAAGCCAATTAAATTGCCTCCTTACCGTGTGAACCCAGTGAAAGTTCCTCTCATCCAGAAGGAGCTTGGCTACCTGTTGTACCACAAGATGATTGAGCCCTGTCAGAGCGAGTGGAGTTCTCCTGTCACTCTAGTCCCTAAGCCAGGTGGGTCACAGCGGCTTTGCATCGACTACAGACGTGTTAATCAGATAACCAAAACAGACACTTACCCTCTCCCTCATGTGGAAGATTGCATAGACAAGATCGGAAAGGCTAGGTACATAAGTAAGTTTGATTTGTTAAAGGGTTACTGGCAAGTACCTATGACTGAACGTGCTAGGGAGATCTCATGTTTTGTAACACTAGGAAAGACTTTTGCATGTTCTGTAATGCCATATGGTATGAAGAATGCACCAGCCACATTTCAGAAGCTCATGAATGTTGTAACAGAGGGTTTGGCAGGGTGTGTTGTTTATATTGATGATGTATTAATCTTCAGTGACAACTGGAAAGATCACCTATGCCATGTCAGTAAATTTCTTGACCGTTTAGTTCAGGCTAATCTTGTAGCTAATTTATCAAAGTGTGAGTTTGGTCAAGCTAAAGTTCAGTACCTTGGGTAGGTAATTGGTGATGGACATGTTGCACCACCAGGAGCTAAGGTTCAGGTTATAAGTGACCTTCCTAGACCTAAAAGTAGGAAAGAGCTACAAAGATTTTTGGGAATGGTAGGTTATTACAGGAGATTTGTTCTTAACTTTTCAATTCTTGTATCACCACTTAGAGACCTACTGAAAAAGGGAGTTAAATTTGTCTGGACCGATAACTGTGAATCCTCTTTCAACAAACTTAAAGCTATCCTATTAAGTAAGCCAGTGCTCGCTACTCCAAATTTTGCTAAGCCTTTTAAGATGGCTGTTGATGCAAGTGATACAGGAGCTGGGGCTGTTTTGCTGCAAGAGGATGATCAGGGTATTGAACACCCTGTATCTTATTACAGTAAGAAGTTCACTCCACTTCAAAAGAACTACTCAACTATTGAGAAAGAGCTTTTGGCCTTGATTTTGGGTTTACAGCATTTTTCATTATATTTGTGTTCTAGTTTTGACCCCATAGTCATTTATACCGATCATAACCCACTGAAATTCCTTAGTAAGTTTAAAGATAAAAATCAGAGATTGACATGATGGAGTTTACTTCTTCAGGAGTATTCATTAGACATACAACATGTCAAGGGGAAAGAAAATGTTATTGCAGATTGCTTATCTAGACTTTAGACAGATTGTTTTAGAGTAATAAGAAATTTCCTTTGTAAATTTCTTTTTCTTTGAGGGGAGGTGTTACATAGCCTATGATTTCATCATCCTTTGTGTAATTTTAATGCACAGTATGGTGCATGTTTGATCACGAGCGTGTTCTACCTCAGTCCCCCCTTCTACCGTTATAGTAGATTAAGTCGTCCTTTCTGTTGTTCAGAGCAGGATTGTCAGCTCTTTGTCCCCTATGGCTTCATTTGCGCGTCCTTCTTACAAGTTGTATCAAGCTCTGCTGGCCCCTATATAATGAGCTCAGTCTCTGCATTATTGCCACTTAGATCTACTCCTCATTTTGTTCACATCTCTGTCCTCCCCTGTACAGTTGTTATTGTGAGTGCTCAGGAAGTCTCCAGCCATCTAGCAGCTGTGTGTAATTTGAGTATAACTGTTATTACATTTATTCTTTGTACTGTATAGCACAAGGTGTTGATTTATAGGCCTAGTGAGGTTTTTGTGACTAATGTGTTTTTGTCAGTCATTGTTAATAATATTTTGTATCTGTAATAATATATCTTGCATTCACTGAGTATTATCCGGTATTATCATTTTATCAGGGCTGACTTAGATAAATTTACTCTTGCTAAATTCGTGTTAATAGAGGCTATTGCAGTTAACCATATATTTAACCTGTTTTTTGCCATTACATTATCCTTATGAGTCCTGAATGTTTTGTTGTTAGTTTGAGCATTAAACTTTAACTTGTAATTTTACCTAACTCTTTGTTTTGAACCTGGAACTTTGCGGGACAGTTTTCTCTGTTCCGTAACAATATATATATATATATATATATATATATATATATATATATATATATATATATATATATATATATATATATATATATGGCAGCGTCCATGATCCACTTACTTAATACAATGATGTCTTATAGTCTCAACACTGAGTGACAAGCCAAATGGTTTCCTGTGCCCAGGAAACCATTTACTATGCAGGGTGGTAACCTTATAACCGGGGTTTTTGGCCGGGTAGTGTCCCTCACATTCTGCTACCGAAAATCACTAATCATGGCACACGTTTTGGAGAGCCTCGGAGGGCCCAGTACATGCCCAGGGCCCCAACCGAATGGGCAGATTCGCGTGGCCATGTGGAATGTGAAACGTGTGAACAAGGAGAGAGAGAGAGTGGAAGTGGTGAATGAGTTCAAGAGTGCAAGAAATGTGAAGCGAAGATGAAAGGGTGTGAAATGGAGGAGGGGAGGGTATAAAATGTGTAAGGTCGGACATGAATGGGTGAGGAAAATGCAAGGAAGGACTTGTTTTGTTGAATGAAGTGTGGCAGAGTGGAATGAGAGACTACAAATGTGTCAGATAGAGATGTATGTATGTCATGCTCAAGTATGAGAAGGTGAAAGTGGCTGTGATTGTAGCGTATGCACCGCATGATGACAGAAGTGAGACAGAGAAAGACAGGTTTTAGGATGAGCTGAATGAAGTAGTAGGTGAAAGGTCCCGGAGTTATAAAGTGTTTGTAATGGGCGACATGAATGGGAGAGTAGGCACTGGTTCTGTGAATGACATAATGGGTAATAATGGACTACCAGGAGAGCCAGGGGAGCGATTGAAGGACATGTGTTAGGAAAGGAGGTTGTGCATTTGCAATTCTTGTTTCAAACACAAAGATGCACATAAATATACATGGTATATACGGAATGTAGATCGTGTTGGAAAGATCCTAATTGATTACGTGCTCGTAGAGAAATCGATGCTGGGAAGTGTTGCTGATTTGAGGGCAGTGAGAGGACAATGTGGAGGTTTGTCAGATCATATGACAGTGGTATGCAAGATCAAGCTGAAAGGAGTGAGGTGGACCATGAGAGAGAGGAGTAGTCAGGGATAGAGACTGGAAGTCATGAAGCTTAGGATCAAAGGAATGGCAAATGAATACAGGATCAAAGTAAGGGTGAAGTTAAAATAAATGAATTGGAATGAAATGGAAATGGGCAGCTTGTGTAATGCATATAGGGATTGCATAGTTAGGAATGCCAAAGCGGTGTGTGGTATGGCAAGAGTAACAACAAAGAAGAATAGCACAGCATGGTGGGATGAGGAGGTTAAGAGAGCAGTGGGGGAAAAGAGGAAGAAGTGGCTAGAGTGGATATAGGACAGGGGTTCAGTTGAAATAGGAACTGAATGTACTGTGGGCAAGAAGCACGCAAAGAGGCTAGTGAAGAGGAAAAAGAAGGAGGTTAATGATGACCTTGGAAGATATATGAATGCAAATTACATACTCCGAAAATAGGAAGTTATCCTGGAAAGAGGTGCAGAAATGTAGAAGTGACAGTGGAAAGAAATGTAAAAATGTGAAGGATGTTGCTGGTAGATTATTAACCCATGGATGTGAAGAAAGAGCCAGATGGAAAGAATATTTTGAAAGTCTGATGAATGGAAATGGAGAGAGCAAAGCGAATGTTAACATAATTGGTTTGAGGGGTGTGCAGAAAAGGAATGCAGTGCTAGGAAACGTGACATTCGCAGAGCTGAAGAACGCTGTGAAGCTGCTGAAAATGGGAATGTAGCTGGGATTGATGAGGTGTATGCGGAGATGATTAAGTGTAGTGGGGAGAGTGGAATGAAGTGCTTGTTGGAGATATGTAAGAAGGCATGGATGAGTGAAACTGTGCCAGCAGAGTGGAAAAAGGCATTGATTGTACCCCTGTACAAAAATAAAGGTGAGCGAAGAGAGTGCAAGAATGATCATGGCATAGGTCTATTGAGTGTTGTAGGGAAGGTACATGGAAGAATCATTATAGAGAAAGTAAGAGAGATATCAGAAGTCCTAGTGAGTGACGAACAGGGTGGCTTTAGGAGTGGCACAGGATGTGTGAATCAAATATTTGCAGTGAGACAGATAGTGGAGAAGGCTTGTGAGAAGGACCATAAGGTGTTTAAGGCATTTATAGATCTGGAAAAAGCATACGACAAAGAAGACAGAGAAGGATTGTGGAAGGTTTTGCGCATGTACAGTGTGGATGGTAAGCTGCTTGGTGCGTCAATGAATTTTTATGATGATAGTGAGGCATGTGTAAGGGTAAATGGGCATCTAAGTTAATGGTCCACAATCAATGTGGGCATGCAACAAGATTGTGTGACGTCCCCGTGGTTGTTCAATATACAGGGTGTTCAGTTAACATGTAGCAAAAATCAGGGGGTGAATTCTGGAGACGATA
>NC_137056.1:27575473-27622973 GCF_032717465.1 Coenobita brevimanus | reverse complement strand
ACTGAAAATGTGAGATGTGGTTGTGTGTATTATGGCAATGTGAGCCACGGCAGAGTGTGGTGTAGCAGTGTGTTATTTGATTGTGTGTTGTGTGTTATTGTTGTTGTTTTTTCCGTTGTATCACTGAGGCGGAACACCAGACCAACGGAGGAAACCGAGTGAGGTCTCCAGTGAGATCGGAGGAGATAGGCACCTTGACCACTGTACTTCCGTTGGGTGAGATGTCTCGCGACAGCAGCAGGGATCGGAAGGCACCACACTCTACGGGAACGGGATCGTTGGGATAATCTGGCTCCCAGGAGATGCCCTTGGAGGTGGTGCCACCACTAAAAGGCGTCCCATAGGTACTGGTGTGGTTGCGTCTTATTTGGCAGTGTAGTATGGTAGTGGATTATGTAGGAGTGCAGGGGGTGCCAGAGTAATGTACCGCAGTGTGCAGTGTGCCTAAATAACGCACATCAGTATGTGGTGTGGTAGTGTGTACTTCGGCAGTGTTGAGTAATATGGTAGTATGGCAGTTTGTGGAATGGTGGTGTGAAGTTTGGCAGTGAAGTACAGTATAAGTGAAGATTGGCGGTGTGAAATCTGACGATGTGAGTAATGTGTGTGACATGGCAATATGGGGAACGGTTTTATGTTTCATGGCAGCATTTGGTGTAATGCTGTGAAGTGTGACGGTGTGAGGTTTGGGAGTATGAGGTATCAAAGTAAGAAGTGATAGAGATACAGTAGCATCCTCTAAAGTACACCATCTGTTATAACACCAAACGCCTCTACTCAGTGAAATAAACAATCTAATTACCACTTACTAATTGCCCAGTGATCCTCTCTCTCTCTCTCTCTCTCTCTCTCTCTCTCTCTCTCTCGAAGGGTGGGGAAAGACTGAGAAAGAATTAACTAAATCATCCAACTGCGGACCAGGGAAACCAACTACCCCCTTCCAAGCAGTGGAGGCAACAGAGAAGTTTATGAATGGACACCTACATCGTCCGCGTCCACTCGTTTCGCCTAAACTTTCCTAACGAGGTGAAATTGTGAAGACGAGCCAATGCAGATGGAAGTTGTAAAAATATGGGTTGTTTTTCCAGTGTGGCTGTCGATGTTAGAGGGAGGTGTCAGAATAAGGGCTGTTTTTGTAGTTTTGATTTAGTTATACGACTTAGTCCTTAGACTGCGAACAGTGAGTATGCCTTACTAAATTTTGTAAACGAGCGAAGGCAGCGGAGAAATTCGAAAATGTGACTTGTTTCCTGTAGATAACTATTGATAAAACATTGGGTTTTGTTGAAGTATGGCTCATGTTTTGGTTTGGTTAACCTGAATTTAGAGAACACGGCAAGTTTTTTAGCATTTCCCTTCACCTCAGCTATGCGAGTCGTATTTTCGGGAAAAATTTGAACTCAACAAATACTTATTGTCTGCCCTAATGACTAATGACTAGTTTTATCGATATGGTCTGTAGAATTCTCTGAGTTGAAACAAATTCGGTTGACCTATGCTGCAATAACAGAAAAAGTTCATGATTCGCAGCTGATGGATTAACCTCCTCAGTGCTATGATATTTTTTTCTTAATTAATGCTCCCTCCAAGCAGTTTTATTCCTGCTTCCCACTTGTTCCTTTTCTCTTGCCACCATCTGCCAATATTATTCTTGCCAAAGCCAGACTGATATGTTACTGTCACCACCAGATCAATATATTCTTACTATCGTCAACTGATCTTTTTCTTGTTATCGTCACACCGATCCTATTATTGCCTCTGTCAGACGTGCTTGAACTTGCTACCGACAGATGATTTTATCCTACTACTTCCAGGCTGTTTCATGCTGGTTACCGTCGATCTATTTCGTTTTGCAACCCTCGGAAGATAATATTATAGCCAGCCTTTTACATAGTTATTGTTGCTAGCATCAAACTATATTATTACTGTTGGCGCCAGCAGATACTGTCCGTGTTCTTGCCTGGAGAACTAATTCATGCTAATATCAACCACTTTAATCCGATGGTGTAGTCAGTTACATTCCTGCTGCCTCCAGACTATTTTATTCCGTTTAGGAGACGCTTACAGACTTGAGGGCTTATACATACCCTCCATTAACCCCTACGCTGCTTGACGTCTTTTACATGTTGAATAATATCGCCAGCAAGTACCATGGATATACTTTTATAATCCGGATTCAGGGAGTTCAACGCTATTCTTCTTACAACCACCATCCTATGTATGCTACTACGGGACGATTTCATTCCTGATACCCAACGACGATTTTATTCTCGACACCACCGGGCGATTTTACTTCTGCTGCCTCCACGCTTGCTGCCACCTGACGATTTATTTATTTACTTCTTTGCTGCCGCCATACGGTTTTATCCATCTCTGGAAGTACCTTCGCTTTAACTCACTTAATCTGGCGGCGTCCATTTAAATTGCATTCATGTTGATTCCAGACGATACTGTTAAGCCCGGTTTATGGTTTTCAAGCTAAAACAGTGTTCTATAACCTCCTGTATCGCTATGAGTCTCCCCTAAGCTGAATAAGATCGGCAGGTGCCAGCAAGAATTAAATATACAGGACGTTGTCTGACTGAAGGTTATAAACGTTAAATTACCGAGAATGGAAGAAGCTTTAAGTTCATGCTTGCAAACTTAACCCTTTTAGACCCATACCGGTAACATATTATTTAATATAATATTAACACGAGAGGACTGATTTCAAATTAGCAAAGATCTCAGATGATGAAGGGGTTAATGAGGGAAATATGCAGGGATTCCAAAAGAAAAGGTCTTCCCTAAGTTGAAGAGTCATCTGGTTGTAAAAAAATATAAAAACGTTCTTTGGCTGCGAGCTGTAAATTGGAAGTTAATGCAGGCCATGGATAATCCCTCTGAAAGGTTTCCCCTAAGCTGATTAATATCATCTAGTGTTACCAGGATTAAATATTCAAGAAGTAGTCAGACCTAAAGGAGCCAAATTCCCAAAACTAATATAAAGCTGGCGTTAGTGCTGGCCAACCTAATCTCGTGCACCTTGTTTTCTCGTGGGAAATTTAGCTGTGCTTTCTGTGAAACTGTCCTTTTCTCCTACTGACTTGTGAGGCACAAGTCACCACTTGGGATTTTAATATTTGACGCCGGTGATGTAATGTTTAAGTTGTTCTTGCCATTTTCCAGGGTATTTTATTCAGCTAAGGAAAGTCTATTTAGGCAGGGTCAGGTCATTTCAGGTCCACAATTCTTGTCAATTAAGATAAACTCAGTGTCATTCAAGTTCAGTTCAATCCTGTTGGACTAATTAGTGTTCATTTATTTCCTTCAAATCCAGTCCGACTCAGTCACACCGGTTTAGAATCACTCAGTTATACAGGACCAGTTTGGTCCACACAGAACAGACCAGGTCCATTGTGGTTAATTTTAATCAATGCCATCTGATGTCCAATCAGGCACTTTACGTCCATTTTGGCTTAATCAGATTATTTCTTATCTGTTTCGGGTAATTTAAACAAGTTAAGTCCAGTCAACACCAGTCGGGCTTATTTAGGTCTATCCAAGTCCTTCACACCCATCCAGGTTCAGTCAGGTCCGCACAGGGTCAGTCAGTCCATTCAAGTCCATTTGAAGTGACATCCAGTTGAACAGAGTCCATCCAAGTTCTATTTAATTTCATCCATATTCAGAACAAATAAATAAGTTCAGGAATAATACAGTCAAGTTAGAGCGAACATAATTTTCATTACATCAGTTTCGATTAATATTGATTGATAGATGTGTCATGTATGTGAAAGTATGTGCTAGATTTGCTCAATCGGCACATTTTATTTATTTATTTATTGACACTCTTGGGGGTTTACGAATGTTTAGGACCAGCAGGGCTTGAAAGTCTCATTTCGAAGTTTACATGCATAAGACTAGCTGAGGTCGACAAGATCGTTTCACGTTATGCCTACAGATTCTTGTGGCCAGAGTTTAACCTTATCTATGTAATGGGTTCTGAGAGCAATTTGGATCTCTTAGGACTGTTGGTCGTTTTCTCGTCGGCTGAGAAGGAGGTTTAGCACCTCTTCCTGATGGCTAATTTCTGCATATGACACGTTATCCTATTACCGGCCAGGGTTAATGTGTACAGAATTTTGCTGGAAGGGTACTTAGCGTACCACCGTGCACCCTTCGGCTCATAGTTGCGAAGCTCATAGCTTCGTTCCTGGGTGTTCTCCTCTTATTAATGTACCTTTTTAATCGACCCTAGTCGACAGTGGGTTATTATTTACAACCGCGCGTGTACAGTTCCCAGCACTCCCGCGTGTTACAGGGGCACGAAGGTTTGAAGAGATTTGGCACCACTGTGATTATTTACTTCGAAACATTCCACGTGAGTGAAGCAGAGTAACTTCGATTTGGTTGTGTTAAGGAAAGATGTTTGTTGCATGTAAGCTCCATTTCGCAAGGCTGACATTTTAACCCGAATCATTGGTATAATTTACAGTGTTCTAAGGATAATAATCACCTTTATATGACGTATTATGACTGTCCACAGTTTTGAGGTGAACTGACGTGTAAAGGAGGGTGGGAGGGGAGGGAGGGTGTCCCCAAACCCAACCTGGGGTATGGAGCCACCCTGCGGAAATTCGTCTGCTAAGCGGATGTCTACGTCACCCTACGGACATGATGTCACATACGGAAATATTTCCGTAATGTTTTTCCCATTTTAAAAGTTCACGTGTGAAGTAGAAGAGGAGGAAATAAACTTAGGTTGTCTATCTATTATTTTTCTTTTACTTAACATACGTTTCATATCATAATGGTCATTACTGGAACGTATAAAAGACGATGACGAGATCAGGGCTACGGAAGCGGTCGGTCCAGAACCAGTTATCTGTGAAACCACAAGGGTTATATGCAGAGTTAGGCACTTCTAAGGTCTTCAACGGCTTAGGCATTAATGACTTCGTACTACATGTGAGTAATGCCCTGTATAAGGCCATTATTTGTATTCTTCTTGCATATTTATTCTTGTAGTATATTTGGATAAGTTGGCCATAAAATAAATCGTTACATACATTTTGTTTATAGAAAACGAAATGGTGCAGTTAAAGGAAGAACCCGTATTGCTTATCAACATAGGTGCTGCATATGCATAAAGAGGCACTGATTCGTGTGATGAGTAATATCCCTTGTTAATTATTGTAATTAATGCTATTATTACACATACATCAAAATTCTGTACATAGCATATGCTGTGTAGGCTACATAGTATATTAATGTTTGTAAAAGAAGTCAGCAAACACCGGCCTTATTGATAACTTAGTTATCCTTGTATATTTAACACTGCTACGTTTTTTCTTAAAAGAAAATGAGGACGAGAAAACGACGGAAAAATGACGTCAGTAGCAGATACGGACAAGCGGCAGCACTGAATTGCTTCATTACCCCGAATACGGTAACTCAGCAATACTTAACAATCGTAAAATAATGAGTAACTTCATGAAGTAGCCTTATGTGAGGAATAAATCATTATAAAAAGAGAAAACTATATGTTTCAGTTTATGCTTTAAGGACATATTCCGCTGTATAATCATAAACTGTGGGAGAAACATGCCAATGACTTGAGAAGACACTGATCCAGACTGAGACTTGTGGATGGCAGCCTTCAGAGATCAAGGTCAACCCACTGTAGTGGTGTTAATCTTATCTTTATAATAATTATAATATCTTAGGCTAAAAGACTAAAAAACATGGTGGTCCTAGCATTAACACCTACACTGAGACAAAAAGTGATAATGGAGTTAAATTGCTTGACAACTAATGAAGGATTTTGATTCGCCAAATGAGTGTGGTAAGTATATATATATATATATATATATATATATATATATATATATATATATATATATATATATATATATATATATATATAATTATTTAGTAATTAATTTATTTATTTATTAAATGTGTGTGAGAGAGAGAGAGAGAGAGAGAGAGAGAGAGAGAGAGAGAGATATTCACTCTTTTCCTATATCCTTATTAGCCAAAACTGATAGTGTGATTCAACTTGTTAAGATTGTTTAGGCTAAATTTTCGAACCATGTTCTCACCACCATCACCACCACCACCTCTCACTCTATCATAAGCTTAGTTTCTGGCAGACTATAAGGCAAGAGTGGATATAACTTCCTCACCGGCGAGCTGAAGAAACCTGGGTTAACCCGCCACGTCCCATTGACGTATATATACATCCACACGTTTTGTCACTGTCAGTCCCGTTGATGTATATAAATGCTCATTAATTGCAAGGTCCCTAATTTGCACAATTTTCAATTTTCGCGAGTGATTTTTGGTACGTATACATGGGAACCCTTCTTCTACAAGATGCCAGGCAGGGACAATGCCTTACCCAGCATGACCTCCCCCCCCCTGCATGCCATTGTCTCAGCAATTCACCTGCTACCAGTGACCTGGCCAGTAACGACATGTCGTGCAACAGTACGAAATTCAGAGCCAGAGTGATTCCCCAATCAATGACAATGTGGAGGACAAATTTTACATAGCATTAGAGGAAGAAACAGTCAGAAATGATGATCATGTAATGTTGCCAAAAAAGGTCAGGTATGTTGATGTGTTTGGTAAGTGAAACAATGCTTATATTGCCTATATTACTGTGTGATAACCAATATACTCTTGTACTATACATAAATTCGTACCAATTAAATAAATAAATACAGTTTATGAGTGGTGTGGAATAGTTACCCTCCACTGAACTCGTTTTGTTTGGAGCCAGCCTGATAGAAAACACAGTAAGGTAAGGAGATACTGCTACAAGTATCGAGTATTTTAAACCTCAGGTGAGCGATTTCTCTATGAATTTTTGATGTTTCTCACCAAAAGCAGAGGTTTGAGCCAAATTTTTTTTTTTCAAAATTGGTCTGGATTGGGGGGAGTCAGTGGTGGAAAAGTGGTCGGGACGGGGCGGGTTAAATCACGACTGGCTGCCCTACCTTCTTCTTAACTGTGATTGGGTCTAACAAGACGAATATGATTGGATGGTTTCTACACCCGCTACTGTGCGGTCAGGAATAGTTAGCATATATTAGAGGACTGTAAATAAAAAATGTTCGAGTTTATCCCTTCTTCCTGTCAAAGTTAAAATGGATATCATTCAGTAAACAAATAAATTTAACAAGAAACGAATCGGACTAATATAGCGTCCAAAACATTGGTACAGCCAAGACCAGCCACATCGTGACACCTTCTACTATATAAAATTGAAAGCATTTTAATTAGTACTATTTATAAAGAATTAACATCGTGTCACTTTAATGCAATGTCCTATATGGACGTTGAAGACTACCAGAAACTAAGCTTGTCATAGAATGAGAGGTGGTGGTAGTGATGGTGGTGGGAACATGGTTCGAAAATTTAGCCTAAATAATCTTAACATGCTGAGTCACACTATCAGTTTTGGCTAATAAGGATATAGGACAAAGAGTGAATCTCTCTCTCTCTCTCTCTCTCTCACAGACACACACACACACACACATATATATATATATATATATATATATATATATATATATATATATATATATATATATATATATATATATATATATATATATACTTACCACACTCATTTGGTGTATCAAAATCCTTCATTAGTTGTCAAGCAATTTAACTCCATTATCACTTTTTGTCTCAGTGTAGGTGTTAATGCTAGGACCACCATGTTTTTTAGTCTTTTAGCCTAAGATATTATAATTATTATAAAGATAAGATTAACACCACTACAGTGGGTTGACCTTGATCTCTGAAGGCTGCCATCCACAAGTCTCAGTCTGGATCAGTGTCTTCTCAAGTCATTGGCATGTTTCTCCCACAGTTTATGATTATACAGCGGAATATGTCCTTAAAGCATAAACTGAAACATATAGTTTTCTCTTATTATCATGATTTATTCCTCACATAAGGCTACTTCATGAAGTTACTCATTATTTTACAATTGTTAAGTATTGCTGAGTTACCGTATTGAGGGTAATGAAGCAGATGTGGTCTTGTCTCACCGTGTCATGTGCGAAGCTTACAGCACCCACCTCTCTCTCTCGCTCTCTCTCTCTCTCTCTCTCTCTGACTCCACGTGGGGGATTCTCCCTCTTACCCTAGGTGGGGTTTGGGAACACCCTCCCTCCTCTCCCAACCTCCTTTACACGTCAGTTCACCTCAAAACTGTGGACAGTCATAATACGTCATAAAAGGGCGATTATTTTCCTTAGGTAGAACAGTGTAATTTATACTAATAATTCGGGATGAAATGTCAACCTTGCGAAATGGAGCTTACATACAACAAACATCTTTCCTTAACGCAACTATATCGAAGTTACTCTGCTTCACTCATGTGGACTGTTTCGAAGTAAATAATCACAGTGGTGCCACATCTCTTCAAACCCTCGTGCCCCTGTAACACGCGGGAGTGCTGGGAGCTGTACGTGCAAAAAGGTTATGTGTTTGGTCCAGTTTGCCTGCCCTTGTGTCTGTTAGTCTGACTGTTTGCAAGACTGCAAACAGACAGACAGAATGGGATTGCGCCAAACTTGACATGATGATTACTACCGTCAGAGGAGCAAAGGTTTAAAAATTTCCTGAAAAAAACTCACAGGCCACAGGACAAGGGCAAGCACAATAATGCAGATTTGATCCGATCTTTGAGTGAACGATAAGAAGAGGTGAAGTGATTCAATTTTGGGAACAGTCAGACAGAGCAAAGGACACAGGGCAAGGTAAAAGGCTCAGCCCTTTTTTAAAAATAATTTTGATTTAATATTGATCAAACTTGATGGAAAGGTTTAAGGTTGGCTGAGGATAAAATTATTTTTTGATAACAGTAAGTCAAAGGTAAGGGTCAAAGGGTTTAGGTCAACTTAAACATTTATGATCCGAATTGAACCAAAAGTGGTGGATTGGTTGAGAGTCAGCTATGGAAGAACTGATTAGATTTCGAGAGCAGTCAGTCAGAGGACAAGGACACTGAGCAAGATCTTAAGGCCCTTCTGCTCCACCAATGGGTACTTCTCGTATCCGGTCAAGCTACTCACCAATTTTTAAGCATGGTAACGAATGAGGTTATAAACAGTAGATCCGAAGCTGGGAAGGCACTTCAGTTCATCAGGTCTACACGATTATTGTTGTAACACATTCTCAGTGTCATTCTACAAAACCAACTGTACCAACTGATCGCGTGGACTGTGGACAGGCCTTTACACAAATTGTGCGGCGTGAGTGTTGCATTATCTGAGTGTCTCGCCTTGTCAGTAACACAATGGACACTATGCCGATTTTAAAAAGCTACAAATAACATACAAGAAAACATGAAGGTGTAATATACAGTATGAATATTTAAGGAATATGAATGTACGAGTAGAAGCATCCGAGGCCGACGAGAATACGATCATGGGTGGGATGGGCGGAGAAGAGAGCTGGATGGGCTGAAAATGGATGGCTGCCAAGGACGAGAAGTGTACATGTAGATCAGCTTACAGTCACGGCAGTCATGATTAAAGTATTCACCACATCAGAGCAGTAATGAGTGGACTGGGTAGAGAGGAGTGGGCAGAATAGCATAGACTGGTGATAAGGTTAATATAGACGGAAGCTTATACCTACATTTTGAATAACACTATACTGGGGAAGTACTGTATTGTTGGCTTGACTTGGCCTGTCTTCCAAAAACAGCTTTTCAGATACAGGCAACATTCTCCTATTTGAACGATACAAGGTGCCGTGATGGTAAAAAACAAGGTGTATGCAAATCGTCTAATGTCATGCCTGTGCAAAAGGACCAGCCCAGTTGATGACACGTGAATTCGGGTCTTTTATGACTGTAGGATGGGAGAAGATGAATGGCCGGGATTTGCTGGGATGATGGTGTGGATGGACAGACGTGAGAGGGACGGGCTGGCAAGATGGTTGCTTGTATGGCAGGCTTGGCTCATCATGTCAATATGGGTCGTATAGATTGATGAGTAATATCGAACAGTACCACCCATAAGGATAACAAAACAACAAGAGAGTAAGCCTGCTTCACTCTCATATACCTGGCGCCGCAAATCTAAGGTAAATATGTTGGCTTAATATGATATAGATTGGTCCGCAGTGTTGCTGCCCACAGTTTTATCCTGTGCAGACTTAAGTTTGGTGAGGGCTACGAGGGGCACTTGGAGCCCTGTTTATAAACTATAGGGTTAAGCTGTTTTTTTTTTTTTTTTTCCTTTTTCTTGGTTCATACAACTAAAAAACCTTTAAAGCCAAATCAGAGTGGAAAAATACCGTAAAGATTAAATAATGCAAATCCATTTCAGGCAATACTTCACTATTGTGGAGTCCTGCTCACTGCTGAACATGCTCAAGATCTCTTAGTAATACGGTGCCTTCTGATGGTTAGCGGAGGCGGGTATGTTGAGTGATGGGCCTCAGCGTTGGTTCTGAGTGTCCGTCTGAGCACAGTCTGTTTGTACGGCGGGGACGTAACTGGGTGGGTAAGTTGTTCCCCTCCTGGCAGGGATAATTTCAGAATGATGATGGGGCTGCGGGGAGAAGAGTCCCCTAAAAACGTTGTCAAAACGGTCCGACGAAATGGGAGAGAGAAAGAATCTGTGAAATCAAGAAAAAAAAAAATGAAGCAAGGCGCAAAACTAGGAGCAAACTAGGGGCACAGAGAGAGAGAGAGAGAGAGAGAGAGAGAGAGAGAGAGAGAGAGAGAGCAGGAGTACTTGGGAAGTACAGATAACAGGGGGCCTAACCAACGTGTAAGAGAAAAGGATAGAAATGGGGAAGGCTCTCCCCCACCCACCACACTATCCGGTAAAGCCTTCAGGAAAAGATAGAAAACACACACACACACACACACACACACACACACACACACACACACACACACACATACACCATGCTTGTTAGAATGAATAAGCATGCAAATTTTGGAAGGGAGGTAGAAGAGGAACAAATATGCACTACGTAATAATTCTCCAGATCTCTAAAAGAAAGAGCGTACAAGATCGTCTAATGTTTCAATCTTTGGCATACACTTCAAGCCGGATGTAAACAAGACTCAGTAAGTTATAACATACAGTTTCAAAATATTTCTCGAGCCGAATTTTAGACGCATCATTAGTTTTTACACTAACTGCTGTTGCTGGTAGCCTATTACAGGTTTCACTTCGCAAATATTAAAGTATTTTTTCCTACGATAATGTTGAATCTTCTGTTCATGAGATTCATTTTATTATTTCTATTCAACGTATCATTTCTATTTCGAATAAAATATCATTATCTAACATCGCCAGATTTGTTAAGTAGTGTAAATACTTGTATTAGATGTTGTCTGTCATCGCTTGTTTAAAGAAAATATATATATTTAATTTCTTTCGTCGCTCTTCATAGAGTAAATTTCGCAGGGATCGTATCGTTGTTATCATTTTCATGGCTCTGTGTAGCACTGTCTCGAGTCTGTCTTGGTCCATGACAAGATTCGGAGACCACTGCTGCGTTCAGTACTGTAAGTGTTGTCTATCTAATGACGTAGGCTATATAGCTTAGAATTTACACTGGTGGTTTAAAGATCAAAGTTCCTTGCGATGAAGCCGAGCATTTTGTTTGCCTAGTCATTGGTCGCTATTCACCGTTTTGAGTTTTTGAGGACATTTCTGAAAATAACTCCTGTATTCTTAAATCTTTTACCTTCGTCAATGGGGTATCAAACATGCGAGATATATTTGATATTTATACCCCCAGGGAGAACCAGGGTTCACGCCCCGCCAGGGTTATAAACTTTGGGAGTGTTCACCCAACCAAGTACTGTTTTGGCGGCCATAAGGATCGCTTGCACCCAAGTCGGCTTGCGCTGGCCAGTTACACTTGGTTCACGGACTACACACACATCCAATGCCAGTCCAACATTACAGTCACACTTAGAAGCACTTCTTACCCTACACACAATCTCTACCAGACAGCCTGACACGTGGTAGAGATACATAGGCTGTATCATTCCCACTTCAGTTGGGACTGGCCGGTTCTGCAGTGGATACTCAAACGACTGCTGCTGCTGCTGCTGATAAAATATATATATATTTATATATATATATATATATATATATACATTTATATATATATATATATATATATATATATATATATATATAGATAGATAGATAGATTTATACTGTATATATATATATATATATATATATATAGTATACATATAGATAGATAGATAGATTTATAAATATATATATATATATATATATATATATATATATATATATATATATATAGTATACATATAGATAGATAGATAGATTTATAAATATATATATATATATATATATATATATATATATATATATACAGTATACATATAGATAGATAGATAGATTTATATATATATATAGATAGATAGATAGATAGATTTATATATATATATAGATAGATAGATAGATAGATTTATATATACATATATATATATATATATCTCAGGGGCTTGATCCTACTGCTACCTGGCTCGTCCCCAGGTGGCAGATAGGGGAAGGCCTTGCTGGTATTCGAGGTACTGTCTTGGACGGCGTGAATCATGGGACCCCCTATAGATATACAGTATAGGGCTCGACCGAATATAATGAATAAGGTGGCAAAAAAATTACATCTTACCAGAAACTAGTGTATGTGGCAGGGAGGTGAGATTATTTATCCCAATCCTTCCAACCAAATATGAATTCTACTATTAACGATTCTGCATTACTTCCTGTTTGATCATCGTCTGCTAAAGGTTCAACCTCACGGCCTCCTGCGCATAGGGGCAGTGTGCCACTGAATGTGAGTAGGCACTGTCTCGGTAAAGCAGAGACCGGGACATTAAACAAACTGAAATTGATGAAGATCTATGCATACATTGTAAGAAGCCTTGCAGAAGATTACAAACGTTTTAACTTAATGACTGAATTAGAAAACCTTAGTTGGGATATTGTGGGTTGAGTGAGATCCAGAGAAAAGAAGAAAAAGTAATCCAGCTCCATGACAACCACAACCTGTTTTACTACAGAGGAAGGCAAAATGATAGTGTTAGTGGTGTAGGATTTCTCGTTAACAGAAATCATACAGAGAACGTTGTTAAATTTATTCAGCATTGTATCTGACAGAATAGCATGGATTGTTATAACGACTGTGCAAAAATTACACCCTGAAAGTCATACAAGTATATGCACCGACTTCTCAAATCTCAGATGAAGAAATAGAAACATTCTATGACGACATCTCGCATATCATGGAAGAAGAAACGACCAGATATACTTTATTCATGGGCGACTTCAATGCAAAAGTTGGCAAATAGAAAATGAAGAGGCATGTATCGGAAAATTCGGAGTGGGAGAAAGCAATGATAGTGGTGAAATCGTGGTAAATTTTGCTGAAACAAGCCTGTTTCCAGCCGCCGCTCAAAAAAACATGTATAACTATAGAGCTATATCTGTGCATGGTCCACTGAATGTGACAGGTCACCTCTCCGGTAGCAGAAAGGGGTGTTTGGCCTCCCTTAGGATCAATGATTCTTTGGTACTAGTAAAATATGGCTTGAATGTGCCGAGCTCCTCACTAATGGCGGCCGTCTGCAGCCAGTCTGCTAATATACATATGGCTGATAAAACTCTAAACATGCACATATTACTGTATCAGAATTATAGCTTATTATCACACATAAAGAGGTTATGAATTTCACTATGAATCAGAAGTAAGATATGCTGGTTCTTGGCTGACTTAAGAGGTTGGCTGGAGTTGGTTCCGGAACCATATTTACAAACCTCCTTGAGCTTAATCCGTATATAAGACTGCTTGTATATTATTTCATCTTAAGTTGTACTGGCCCCATATATCTCATAGTCAAGCTCGATTAAAAATTGAGGAGGAAGATTAAAAACATGATTATTATATCAGTAACCTTCTATGGGAATTTGCTTGTCCTGGAAAGACAGTCTCTGGTTCCCATGGCAAAGTCTGGCCCAGCACCAAAATAAGACAAAGTACAATTCACCGTGTGTCTGTGAAAGGTGTGTGTGTGTGTGTGTGTGTGTGTGTGTGTGTGTGTGAGAGAGAGAGAGAGAGAGAGAGAGAGAGAGAGAGAGAGAGAGAGAGAGCGGTAAATGTTTGGAAATGAAGTATCTACCTTATGTTTCTGTGATTCCTGAATAAATTATCAGAGGTCTGAAGGATGTGATGTTAAATGGCAAACATCAGAATCGGAAGGTTCCATCAAGGGAAGAATCAGGAGCTGGAGAGGCATGCCTTCACGTCGTGGCTCTGGTATAACTGGGAGGCTCAGATTTCAGCTTTTATATAAGAGTTTTAATTCTCTTCTGTATACACCAAAAGGATGGTGGTATGCAGAAGGGCGCGCTTCAGTCTGCAGTCCGCTGAGTTTGCGCTTAGATAAGCTTGGAACCCAAAACAACGAAGAAAGAGCCCTGTTTATTTTCCGTTGTCAGACAAAAATAATCTGGGATCTCCCAAGATACATTCATCCACCCATCCTTCGTCTAGTCCGTTATTAACCCATCATTAATAGAGGTGGTCAGGGTTAGGCTACTTAACTCAGACAACAGACGTGTTTCCAGTTCTAAGTAAACATGGCAAGTGCACTTTGCTAGGTACTTAGAAGCTTACGGTACATGTATCTTTTAATTTGCTTTATCAGTTGCACTGATCAAGACATGATAACACTGATTCTTTGCGGCTGGAGGGAAGCAGCCGCCATATAGGCGATGACGTCAGTATTTATACTGCAGACGACGTTCTAATCCATCACACAAGACTTCCAGTAACAGCGATAATAGTTGTCAAGATATTTACCGAGATGGCCACCGTACATCCAAAGTACCCTCTTCAGGTACGATGTGAAGGAATGCTTTTCATGGTGTCAGTGGTTAGTACCTGTTAGATAAGTAAATTGCAGTGAAATCGGCTAGAAGTAGCTCACAGCTACACCATTCCCGAGCGGCGCTCGTGCCTCATGTGGAAAGTGTTTAATGTATGGCGATCAATATCAGTTGTATTAATTTAGATTGTCGTTATGCTCATGAATGTTTAATATATGACGTCATCATTATTACTTTTCTGAAAGAACAGTTTCAGTGAGAGCTCTGAACCTGAAGGATATTAGGAGGGTGCAACGAAATACCGAATCGGCGGGCATTTACCGAATCAACACCGAATCGACACTTCTAATTGGTAAATGTTGTAGATTTTATCACCATATAGGTTCACACACACTTAATTATCAGAAATCCGGTCAAATTTTTGTTTAATTTGTTAATAAATTCATAGCAAAGACACGCTAACGTTAGCGGAAGTGTTTCTCCTGTAGCTCAATACCTCGTCTTGGCAGACTTCTACTTTGTGTAAATATTAATTTAACATACAAATACAATGTAATCAGTATTTGTGCAAAACAGAAGTCTGTCAAAGAGTGTTGGCGATCTAGAAATACTCGCTAACCTTAGCAAGTTTTCGCTCTGAATCCCCAAATTTTCTATTAACAGTTAAATTACGCATTTTTTTTTTTTTTTTTTTTTTTTTTTTTTTTACCTAATTTCAGAAAATTAGGTGTGTATGAACCTATATGGTGAAGAAACATATTTTCACAACAGTAAGGACTGCATTCCAGCCCTGGGAACTTCGGACGAGCAGCCAGCCATCACTGCTTTCGTTTATTCTCATTGGCTGGTACACAGAGGAATAATTTCCCAGGTGTGCTTTTGTCTGGAACGAGACACTAGCGATTTTTCCTCTTGCCCCTGGGCATTATTGGAGATCAAAAATAAGCACAGCATATGCAGGTAAGACGTAAACAAAGTCGACTACTTTGGAATATGCTGCCTTAGTGTTAGGGACGTCACGACCAATCAGAGGCCATTTCAAAGTCACGTGATTTTTCAGCTATTTTATTTTTTTCATGTATCGGCATACTTTTTTTTTTTTTTTTTTGAAAAATTGGTTGGCATAGTAATTTTCTGTGCATTTTTTTTTTTACCCATATTAATATCTTAAAAAAAAATAAAAAGACCAGAAACTCATCCATGAAGGTTACTGACCCTTTGTTTATTCCACAGCGACGCTGTATGACCAAGAACACCCAAACACTTTTCGGATTTAAACCCTTTTTGGGCAACATTTAGTTGGAGTGCCTTCACCCGCTACACTACTAATTGTGCTGTACATTTGCTGCTTATGGTGTCTGGTCGCCACTAGCTCAGTAAATGAGTTTTTAGGCTACAGGAAACCATTAGGTTTGTCACTCAGTATTAAGACATCCGAAGGTTACACAACATTTAGTGAATGGATAGTGGGTGCCTTGTCCTACCACACAATATTAATAATAATAATAATAATAATAATAAAAATAATAATAATAAATAACAATAATAATAATGCTGATGATGATGATGATGATGATGTTAACAATAATAATAATAATAATAATAGTAATCCCTCAAACTATCTGTTGCCAGACGCCTTAATCCCGTAAGGGGTGGTCACAAAAAAATCACCTCCATGTCGCCCTGTCCCCTGCCATTTCACTGCCCTCCTCCCAGCTCACACTCCCTTCTCTCACATGCCTCTCCACTCCATCCCTCCATCTCATCCTCAGCCTCCCCCTCCCCTTTCCCCTCTCCACCTCACTCACATACACTCTCCTCGTTAGTCCCCCGCTCTCCATCATCTCCACGTGGCCAAACCACCTAAGTGTATTTCTCCCAACAATTTCTGTTACATCCACATCACAACGGTCCTTCACTTCCTCATTTGTCAGTCTACCTCTCATTGTAACTCCACATGCTTCTCTCAAATAACTCATTTCCACTGCTCTCACTCTTGATTCGTTTCCTTCCAACAAGATCCAAGCTTCACGTCCATATGTTAGAGCTGGTATCACAATACTATCATACAGCGACTTTTTTACTTCCACGCTCACTTCTTTCTTATCATTGCTTTCAAAGAACGAGCAAACTCTCTCCTTTGTTGCACCCTTTCAAGCATTTCATCCTCAAAACCTCCATCTTTACTCATCCCACTACCGGAGTACTTAAATGTACTCACATTTTCCATTTTGTCCAACATCACTGTACATTCAGTGGCTGCACTTCTCTCGAAGACCGTAACTTTACTCCTTCCTAAATTCTCCTTTAGATTCCGTTTCTTACACACTCTCCTAAACTCATTCACTACATCTTGCAGTTCCCCTTCGTATCATCTGCAAACAACGGTACAGGAAGTTTCCAAATGCTGCCCTCTCTCATTAGGGCCGCTCTAACATCCACTGCCCTACCTTGTACCTCGTTTATAACCCCATTCATATACAGATTGAACAACCATGAAGATATGACACATCCCTGTTTCAGTCCAACATTCATATATAAAAATTCACTCAGTTCAGTATCCACATGCATTGCAGCCTTAGCACTCTCATACATACTCTTCACATCATTCAGCAACTTCCCATTTACTCCATATACTCTTAATATTTTCCACATTCCATGTCAATCCACTCTGTCATATGCTTTCTCCAACTCCATGAAGGCCACATACAACTTCCTGCCCTTCTCCAGTAACTTTTCCACTAAAGATCTAAGATGGATGGCAGACAACAGGAAATAGCATGACAGATAGGTTTTAATCCAGGAGACAAAATTCTTAATGTCTCAAAGGCAATAACAGAAAGACTGGGATCAAAACTCACTTGTCAGGCCAGTACTCGCACCTCAGCCTCTCATTCTGCGGACGGCACTGCAAAAGTCTTCCATACCTCAGCTGCTTCATCGGATTACTCACGTTCGCGACCGACTACCAGGGAGATACCTAACACTATCCGTTCCCACTCACAGTACCGATCACCAGCCAGCGGTCGTGACCAGTCCAATGTAAGACGGGGCAAGCAATCCTCGATTGTGTGCTGGCACTGCGGTTACGTCGGTCATCGAGAATCAAGCTGTTACCGCAAACAAGGACGGCACTACTCACAAGGGCGACAGTGCACACCTTCGCAATCTCTTTCGTCCTACATGAAAATATCACAAGAAAAGTACGACTCGTACAACTGATGAGTGTTGTTACTTTAAGTGCCGCCAGTCGGGGGAAGAGGAGCACCCATATCGGAAGAATGTAACATAACAGCAGAAAATCAACTCCCCATTCGCCAGGTAGGGCCTATAACTTCTTTATTCTTAGTTATTCTAGGATGGAGCAGAGTAAAACCATAATTTTTCATGAACAAAGAATCAGTTGTAAATTTGATCTCGGACACCTCTCTAAACAGCATTAGGGGAACAAGTAGAAAGGTTGGATCCTAGAACCACCTGACATTCACCTGTGCGGCGTGGACGACTCAGAGTTTAATGTCAAAGGAAGCGTCACTTTAGAGATGCAACTTGATGAAGCCTTAATGCCTTTTACGGCAGAGTTTCATGTAACAAATGATCTCAGATATCCAGCAGATACTCTTATTGGTTTACTCACCATGGCTCAACAATCCATTGCCCTATTACCTGCTTGTGGTAGTAGAGACATTAAAGGGTTCCTAGTATCTAGCATGGAGTACCCACGTCTTGTACTCTCTCAAATAAACTCAGTCATTCACTCTCATGTGACTCCACCACTACCTGAGAGTAAAGAGGTAAATCCACCAGTACCTGAGAGTAAAGAAAGAAATTCAGTAACATCTAATGATACTTCCTACCCTGCTCAGGTAGTGCCGGGTCTCTGAGACACCCCCCCCTCCCCAGTCTGGTAGGTTCACTACCTTCTAAACACCCGGGAACCCTGTACCCCCCAATAGCTGCCTGACTTTTTGTACCCATGTAAGGGGTGAAAGGGCAATTTCGAGCTCTTCTCCATTTCCGGTGTAGGGGGGGGGGATTTGGGTCCGTGGGACCCACGTCTACCTTTTTTGTGTGCTTCATTGGGTCCCGTAGACCCGGATCTACCTTATTTGTGTAGGGGGGTTTTGTGTTATTCTTACCTTTTTTCGTTGTTATTTTCATAATTATTATGTTTTTTGCATGCTTTTTTTGTACATTTTTATTTTTCCTTTTTTTCAAATAAAGACACTCTAAGTCTCTAACTCAGTGAAGATGGCATCAAAGAGAAAACGTGAGCCAATCCCAGGTCCAAGTGGCACACAACATTGTGACTCAAGTGATGATGAAAATATTGATGATGATTTACTTACTGAGGAACTTTATGACTCTGATGATCAAGAATACTTACCTGAAATGACTGACAGTGACGACGATGACTATTATGATAAGGAGAGACCACGGAAGTCTCACACTCGACCCGCTACATCTACATCTACAGTGGCCTCTACATCTACAGCAGCCTCTACAGTAACATCTACATCTATTGCTACACAACCTTCTACTCCTGTAGCTGCTTCCTTCTCCCAAGATGTGTCTGCATCTGTTGAGGATGAAAATGATGATCTTATTGTGAAGTTCACACGAAACAAACTGAAGGGAAAAAATGGACATTCCTGGTCTACCAAGCCATTTGCAAGACCTTCTACAAGAACACCCAGACAGAACATTCTCCATGGAGTGAGTGACAAAAGGACCAACTGTACCAAGTGGCACTTCTACAAGCAAACCAGAAAACTGTTTCAGTCTTCTCATAAATGATGACATGATACACCTCATTGTCACATCAACAAATGCCTGCACTGAAAACCTCAGAAGAAAATTTACAAACCAGAAGGACCCAACTTTTGACAACACATTTTACAATGAAATTATGGCACTGATTGGAGTCCTAACCATGACTGCAGTGAAAAAGGACAACCACGTACCCACAGATGAAATATTTAGTGCCACCAGTGGCTGTCCAGTGTACAGAGCTGCATTCGGTGAACGCAGATTCTTTTTCCTTCTGTGACCTCTGCGCTTTGATGACCAGACCACAAGAGACGAAAGGGTGAAAACAGACAAATTTGCCCGCATCAGAGAGCTGTGGGAGAAATTCATTGAAAACTGTAAGGCACATTATTCTCCTGGTGAAAATATCACAATTGATGAGCAACTTGTTGCCTTCAGAGGCCGGTGTGCCTTCCGTATGTACATTGCAAACAAGCCTGCAAAGTACGGTCTGAAACTGATAATGATTTGTGATTCATCATCACATTACATGCTGAATGCTATGCCGTACTTGGGCAAGCAGACAAAACCACCATCTGGAATTGGCCTGGGGCATTATGTAACAGTTGACCTTTGCCAGCCTTACAGTGGGTCAAACCGCAACATCACTGGTGATAATTGGTTTTCATCAGTGCCACTGGCGTTGGACCTCACTGAAAACCATGGCTTGACTTATGTTGGCACAATGTGCACCAACAAGAGGGAAATCCCGCTAGAGTTCGCTAAGCCTTCTGAAATCAAGGTAGGTCAGAGCGCCTACGCTTTTGACAAGCACATGACATTGGTGGCACACGTTGCTAAAAAAAAATACAAAGTCAAAGAAGAAGTTTGTCTTACTGGTGTCCACCATGCATGATCAACCTAAGATAGGGGCAAAGAGAAAACCTGAAATAATATTGCATTACAATGAAACAAAGGGCGGAGTAGACTCTTTTGATCAACTATGTGCATACATGTCTTGCAGCTGCATGACAAAAAGATGGCCACTGGCTATATTCTATGCCATTATCAGTGCTGCCAATGTCAATTCTCACATCCTCTTCAATGAGATAATGGCAGAGAGAGGTGGCACTCCCATGGATAGCCAGAAGTTTATGCTGGAGTTAGCGATGAATCTCGTCAAACCCTGGGATGAAGAGCGCATGTCCTTCCCAGGCATGCATAGGACAACTCAGCAGACCATCAAGACTGTGTTCCCTGACCAGAACATCCCACCAGTTGCCGTTCCAAGTGCACCTCAGTCCAGGAAGAGGTGCTTCTTCTGTCCTGCAAAGAAGGACAGGAAGACAGGCCACACCTGCATATCCTGCAGGAAGCCAGTGTGCATGGAGCACTGCAAGCCCTTGTGCAACAATTGCATGTAGAGGAAGGTAAGAGCAGCATCATAGACTCCAATTTATCATTTTACAACGTGTATATATGCGAGATGCATCATATATAAAAAAACAGACAATAACAGAAAATAAATAATAAAAACTTTGTTACTCATACTTTGTGTTCCCTGATTTCAGATCGCAGCTTCAGGCACCCCAGCATCACACCATGAAGCTCCATGATGCTACTGCCAGTTTCACCACACAAAGTTACAATCAGATTTTGTTTTCATTTTTTCCCTGAATATTTAAAAAATGTACTGTTTTTTCAAAGTTTTTTTTTTTTAATTGGTAAAAAATATATAATGAATTAAAAAATTAAGTTTATTTACATGTCTGTATTGCATATACATTGAAGAATGTCATACCATATTTGGATTTGTCATAAATAAAACAAAAGTGGAGAGGAGAAAGTGTGAGAGAATGGGAGTATGGATGGGGTATATGTGCAGAAGTAGGTCAGAATGAGAGGGCAAAGGAAGGAGTATGTATAGTTGTGATTGTGAGTAAAACATGGAAGAAGAGCATAAGACAGGATGGATCAGTTGGGTCAAGGAATGTGTGGGTAAAGTTGAAAGTTGGAATACAAATGTGGGCGATTGTGTGTGTGTATGCACCAAAGCAAGATCGTGCTAGCAGAGTGAGAGAAGAGTTCTGGACAAATGTGGAAGTGTGCATGGAAAAGTTTGGAAGGAATGAGAGAGTGTTTTTGATCGGTGATATGAATGGTAAAGTAGAGAATGTGAAGGTGGATGGAATAGTTGGTGAGTGGGGTGTGCCTGCTGAGATAGATGAGAATGGCAGTGCGTTAGTGGACATTTGTGCTGGGAGGGGGTTGGTGATAGTCAATACCCTCTTCAGGCATAAAATGATCCACGGGTATACATGGCGGGAGATGAGAAGGGTGGGTAGTGAACTGAATGAAAGGAAGGCAATGATTGATTATGTTTGTGTTGATGAAGGGATGCGAAGATGTGTAATGGATGCAAGAGCTTATAGAGGTTGGGGGAGTGGACTTTCTGACCATTACTTGGTGGTGGCCAGAATTAGGATCCAAGTAAGATGCAGGAATAGAAGAAGGGAAAGACGAGAGGAAGGAGTAGTTGCAAGGAGAGTAGAAAGGTTACAAGAGGATGAGAAAAAGGCAGAGTATAAGGGAGAAGTGGAGGAACGATTGGGCATATATGAATTGGAGCAGATGGGGGATGTGGAAGGTGTGTGCAGGATATTTACAGAAGATATATGTGCAGCATGTGATGTGGTGTGTGGGAGGAAGAGAAGACGGAGGGGGGTGCAAACAACAGCGTGGTGGACTGAAGAGGTGAGACAGGCTGTGGCACAAAAGAAGAAAGCATACAATGAATGGATGAGAAATAGGGGCGTGGAAGAAGTTGAGAGGCGGAAGAGAGAGTTATATGCAGAAAGAAAGAGAGAGGTGAAAAGATTAGTAAGAGAGAGTAAGAAGAGAGTGGATGAGGAATTTGGAAGAAATCTGAGTGTAAAGTGGAGGGACTGTAAGAAAATGTTCTGGAAAGAGGTGAAGAGAGTAAGACAGGGTGGAAGTGAGGTTAGCAGGGGAGCGAAAGATAAAAATGGTAGATTACTAGTGGAGAAGGGAGAAAAAGTGAGCAGATAGAGAGAACACTTTAAGGAACTGTTGAACATACGGGATGGAAGTAATGCGAGTATAAGTGGCTGGGGAATGGCTGGGAGAAGGAGGGAGGTGAGAAGACAGGAAGATATCAGTAGGATAGAAGTTGTGGAAGCAATGAAGAAAGTTAAATTGGGGAAAGCCCCAGGAATTGATGAAGTGTGTGGTGAAATGCTGAAGCTTGGGGGAGAGATAGTAGTAGAATGGATGTGGAAGATGTGGAGATTGGCCTGGGACGAAGGTAGAGTCCTGGAGGATTGGAAGTCAGATATAATTATACCCTTGTACAAAGGAAAAGGGGAAAAAGAAGTGTGTGGTAATCATAGGGGCATTTGTCTTCTTAGTATAATAGGAAAAGTGTATGGTAGGATACTTATTGACAGAGTTAGAGAAAGAACAGAGGAATTAGTTGGAGAAGAACAGGGAGGCTTTAGGAAGGGAAGAGGTTGTGTAGATCAGATATTCATTCTTAGATCTTTAGTGGAAAAGTTTCTAGAGAAGGGAAAGAAGTTGTATGTGGCTTTCATGGATTTGGAGATTTGAAAGACAGGGTGGATAGACAAGGATTGTGGAAAGTAATAAGAATATATGGAGTAGATGGGAAGTTGTTGAATGCTGTGAAGAGTATGTACGATGGTGCGAAGGCTGCAGTGCGTGTGGATGGTGAACTAAGTGAATTTTTCTCTTTGAAGGTTGGATTGAAACAGGGATGTGTCATGTCTCCATGGTTGTTCAGTCTGTACATGGATGGGGTAATAAAAGAGATACAAGGTAGGGTAGTGGATGTTGGAATGGCCCTGGTGAGAGAGGATAGTGTTTGGAATCTCCCTGTACTGTTGTTTGCAGATGATACTGTGTTGGTGAGTGAAGACGAAGGGGAGCTGCAAGGCTTGGTGGATGAGTCTGGGAGAGAGTGTGTAAGAAACGGAATCTAAAGGTGAATGTAGGGAAGAGTAAAGCGATGGTCTTTCAGAGAGGTGAAGTCAGTGAATGTACAGCGAGGTTGGATGGTGAGGAAGTGGAAAATGTGAGTACGTTTAAGTACTTGGGTAGTGTGATGAGTAAGGATGGAAGTTTGGAGGGTGAAGTGCTTGAAAGGGTACAGCAGGGAAGAAAGGTTGCTGGTTCTTTGAAAGCAGTGATAAGAAACAGGGAAGTGAGCATGGATGTGAAAAAAGTTACATGACAGTATTGTGATACCAACTTTAACATATGGAAGTGAAGCTTGGACGTTGCTGGAGGGACACAAGACAAGAGTGAGAGCAGTGGAAATGAGTTATTTAAGAGGAGCCTGTGGAGTCACATGGAGAGACAGGCTGACGAATGAGGATATTAAGGAGCGTTGTGTTGTGGATGTGGATGTGATAGGAAGCGTTATGAGGAAGACGCTGAGGTGGTTTGGCCATGTGGAGAGGATGGAGGGTGAGAGACTGACGAAGAGAGTGTATGTGAGTGAGGTGGAGAGGGGAAGAGGGAGGGGGAGGCCAAGGATGAGATGGAGGGATGGGGTGGAGAGGTATATGAGAGAGGAGGGTGTGAGTTGGGAGCAGGGCAGTGAAATGGCGGGGGACAGGGCGATGTGGAGGCGATTTGTTTGTGGTCACCCCAAACGGGATTGAGGCGTCTGGCAATAGATAGACAGATAGTGTTTTCTGACCCTGTTTAATTTCGGGTCTACCAGACCCAGGTTTACTTGAGGCGAAGGGGTGGACAAAGGTCTACCTGAGGAGGGTTAAGCATTCAATAGTGGATCATGACAAGCCCTCTAACAGTGACACAATAGCCGACTGAGACACGTATCATTTAACTACCTCACATAGTTTGAATGACGTTCTACAATGCGTGGAGACGAGGCATGCAGTAACAAATCAGTGCACAATTTTGTTGCTGCATTAGTTTACCAAAGTCTCTGTTCATGTTGCGGGTGCGAAAGAGGGAGTGGATGTACTAACATTACCTGAGATGTGTTGTGTGAATGGTTTAACTTATGAGTCGGCATTGTGTACTGTGCTGGAGGATAATTTGTGTTATCTGTACTTGTTAAATGTCACAAATGCTTCACTGAAGCTTAAAAGTGGTATAAGATTGGGAATTTTCTGGTCTACCCATCGGCAGTAAAGATGTGCCAGGATATACCATTCTCCATGCCAACTAAGGATGATGATGATGATAATGAACCATCTGGTGTGTATGCCATCAACTCTAAGGGATCTGCTACAACTCATTTACCTGACCTACTCTCACATGTATCTCCTGGTGATTTCCCACAGCATAAGGATCAATTTGTCAATCTATTTCAGTCTTATCGAGATGTAGTAGCCGAACCCAGAGAACCTATGGATAGGACAAATTTAGTCCAACATCACACAAAATTAGTACCAGGTACTCAACCAGTCTACATATCGATTACCTAACAGTCTGAGAAAAGAAACAGACGAGGTAGCACAAAACATGTTAGATCAGGACATTACTGAGCCCTCTGTCAGTCCACGGAATAGCCCACTTCTAGTTCCAAAGAAGAGCAGACAATTTAGACCAGTAGAACTATCACGAAGTTAATTCTGTCACTGTAACCGATCGTTTTCCATTGCAGTTTTAACTGATTTGTTGGAGTCACTAGGTGAGAACAACGTGGTCTTTACATAGATAGACCTACTCAGTGGCTACTGGCATGTAGAAATGGAAGAGTCATCTCGTCCTGTAACAGCATTTATCACCCCTTCTGGACATTTTCAGTTTAAGAGGCTTCCTTTGGGATTAAGGAATGCCCCTTCAGTATTCATGAGACTCATCCATTCTGTCTTCAGTGGCATGATTGACCACTCACTTTTTGCCTCTTGGATGATATAAAAGTGGTGAGCAAGTCTATCACTGAACATTTTGCTGAGCTTCAACAATTATTTGAGCGCCTGCAGATGGCTGGTCTGAAGATTAACCTCTGTAAATGTGACTTCCTAAGAATGAAAATTAAATTCCTAGGGCAAGTAGTTGATGCTGCGGGTATTCATACTACTGAAGATAAGATTAAGGTGGTCATCAACTTCCCAGAGCCTACCAGTACAGATGATGTAATGAGTTTTCTTGGGCTGAGTGATTACTACCAACGATTTATTAAAGAATATGCACGGATCGCCCCTCCTCTGACTCAGTTACTAAAGAAAAATGTGCCTTTCTTGTGGACTAAGGATCAGTCACAAGCCTTCGAAGCACTTAAAATAGCCCGTGTAAAGGCCCGTTTTTGCCTTCCCTGGTTATACAAAACCCTTTCTTCTCTGCATGAATGCATTAGGCACAGGAATTGGTGCAGTACTGATGCAACTAGATCAGGCATCAAGGAAGCGCGTAATAGCAAATGCTAGTCACTCCCTCAACCTCGCAGAATGTAATTACAGTGTTACGGATTTGGAAACCCTAGCAGCGATCTGGTCCCTGAAACATTTAAGAGATACAGTATATGGTTACCCAGTGCATATCCAGACAGATCATCTCCCTCTTTGTGATTCGTTCAAGGGACGAAACCTTACAGGTCAGCTACCTAGATGGTCAGTCATCATCCAGGACTTCAATCCAACTTTTCAGTATGTGCCAGGGAAATCGAATGTAGTTGCAGACGCACTTTCACGCCATGTAGCAGCAGCAGTCAGATCATATCAGCCAAACAAAACTGCTAACACCACACTAACACTGAACATTGTTCAAAAGTGTCAGCGCAAGGACCCTGTATGTTCCAAGGCACAAATAACATGAACCCTGGATTGAACACTTCCCAGCCATGCGCTCCTGCTGCTGCAGTAATGGTCCCAGAGCAGTATAGCATTGTCTTCCCCCATCCCTACGTTATCTGAGGATGAATGAACTATTATGGTTGAAAATCCCACTGAGAGCAGCTTTCTTCTGATCAGTATGCTCCCTCCCACTGTCTGCCTCTGACATCCTCCATTCCTCTCCCACTGAGTGAGCAGCTCTCAATCCGGGAGCCAATCACCGCTCATTTTTGATCAGCAGACCAATCAGAGTGTTCCATCTATGCACTGTTAAGAATGTTTACAATCTACATTCAGATTTCAGTTTGATGGCCAATTTTGCAGTAGTGAGTGTATCTTCCAGTGTTTTTACTATTATTTACTGACTTTATGACAATAATAGGCATTATGGGTGGTAGCAACGATGTGTCTGTGCATAAGGAAGATGAGGAGATAGGAGTTGAGATATCAGCAACTTCCCAACGTAAGAAAAATTGTGAGGAAAATCCGAATGAAAAAGAGAGGAAAGTCAACAAAGTATAGGTTTCACGTAATTCTAGTAAGGCATTCGTCAGTCATGACACGGGAAAATGTCTCACAGCGTAAAATAGGGCCTGCATGTAATGACGGATGCTTTGAGAAGCTGACACGGCCTGTAATTGAGGTAGTGGTAGAAAATTGGGTCTTGCTGACTAAAACAACTGCATACTGTACCGACAATCACGTAGTAACCAAGTACTGTACCAGTACACATGCAAAGGCCCAGACTGTGATACTGTGATTTATACAATCAAGTATAATAATACTGAGTCACGTGTGTATAAGAAAGCCTCCTTGAGTATCTTTGGACTAGGGGAGAAGCATGTTAAGCTGGTGGTGAACAAAGGTATTCCTAAACTGAAGGCACCATATGTTCATGATATTAATAGTTTGCCTACACTTTCATCCCCACTGCCCTAATCAGCCAAGCCTGTTCCTGAAATTTATGACTAAAAAATATCCAGATGTGGAGAAAGTCAAAGAAATTTGTTCCATCACCCAGCTCAGGACCTACACTATTGGTTTTCCTCCACTAAGGCTGGACACTTGCTGCTTAGGCTATGAGACCTCATGAAAGCTAATGTTAAAAATGGTTTGGTTCAATTGTTTCTTTTGTAATTTCTTAGCAATCTCTGTATTTATTGTGTATCTGTTGTGCACCACATCAATGACATGCTGACTACTCACCAGTCTGGGCTATGGGGGTTGATGCAGAAACATTGCACAAAACAGTACCAAACATTTTCGTCAAATTTACTTACAAAGTTTCTCCAACAGTTGATATTCTACTGCTGGAATAATTAGTGTAGCTTACCTGATAATAATTTTCCCAATTGTGTTTTCAGATTTAGTCTGTTTTTACTTGAATGTTCGTCAGTATGGTGAAGTGTGTAGCCTTCACTGTAGATCGAGTTATAGGCCCACGAAGCAGGAAGAGGAGGTGATGAAGAGGGGTGAGACTCCTCCATGCAAGAAGCATGTTTTCACCTTCCACCAGAAGACTGAAATCAGGGCAAAGTGGGTTGCTGCCATCCGACGTAAAGACAGTGGCTGGAGCCCCGACCACTGTGGTGTCTACGAGCTGCACTTCAAGCCACAGGACTTTGTTGTGGGTGTTACCCCCCGGGCCAAGAAAGAATGACAGCGCCTCAGGCTCAAGCCTGATGCCATCCCATCAGTCTTCAACAACTACCCAGAAACAGCAAGACCAGCAGTAGTGGAGGAGCACCCAACTAGCCGAGTCTTATCATCTGCTTGCTGGGCACATGACCAACGTGTCCTCAATCAAACCAAGGATTTCTGTGATGCAAACAAGCTCACCGACCTGGATTATCTCTTCAACAAGCTATCCAATGAGGTGCTGCCACCTGGCTTCAGATACGAGTATTTACCATGAAATGTAAAAAGTACACCACACTTCATTATAGTTGTGGAGTTATTAAAAATTATTTCAGGGTCACAAGCACAAAAATTGTGTTGTGTACCAACCTGAAGGGAATCTGTATGTTTACAGACCCGTGATGATGAAGTTTCCTGGAGGTGACAAGTTGATGACCATCAGGGCTGAGGAAGTTTGATGAGGTGACTGGCCTACCGATCATTCTCAGCAACATCACCATCAATGCCAACCTCAACTTCGTGATTCATGCAAACAGAATCAGCTGTCTCGAAGAAAGGTCAATGTTCTCGATATTCAGATTTCTTCCATGGAGGCAAACTATGACCAAATACTAACTATGGGTGTTTATTGATGGATTTGTTTTCCAGGTTGCCAATATCACAGCCAAATCTGGTCAGTTTTCTGCACTGGGAGAGGTGTTGAATGTCATGGCAAGGGTCTAGAGTCTGGTTGCTGATACCAATGACCATCTGGCAGCAGCTGCCAACATCTTGGAGAGTCTGGTCGATCATGGCGTTGAAGATGAAGTCCGCTTGGTGGCTACAATACTTTTGCAGCAGAACAGTTGCGCCTGGTGTCTAAGCCTCTCCAGGGCAAGCGGTACTCTTCGTTTCTCATGGGGAACACTGTTGTCTGGGACTGCACGAGTCCCAAGCTGTACAAGATGATGCACAACTGTGCCCTGTTCTGCTTGCCACATCCCAAAACTCCACGACAGCTCACTTCGGTGCTGCAAGTGCAAAGCGGCCTCAATGGCACAACTATGACTTATCTGGGTAAGAGGGTGGCCAAAATGGAACCACGTGAGCTTCTCGTCAACCT
This sequence comes from Coenobita brevimanus, assembly GCF_032717465.1. Classification (NCBI taxonomy): domain Eukaryota; kingdom Metazoa; phylum Arthropoda; class Malacostraca; order Decapoda; family Coenobitidae; genus Coenobita; species Coenobita brevimanus. Next base: position 27,593,736 of record NC_137056.1, on the reverse strand, counting down.
GGCCATGGACGAGGTATACACAGCCCAGTCTGTGGAGCTGGCAGGCTGCAGGGTGTATGGTGAGACTGCAGGGGTGGTCACCAAAACCCTGTTTTTCATGCACATCAACTCTGTTGCCGGCAAGTACGAAGATATGGTCAGCATGCTGCCGGTGCCACACATGACCAGGGACGACATCAAGACGAAGTTCTACAAAGTGCTGGAAGGTTAGATGGAGTTGGGCTACAAAGTTGTGTCTGTCACCTCGGACAACCACCGCACCAACCAGAGTTGGCACAACTCCACTTGGTAGCGACAGCTGCCACCCAGAGTTCATCTTGAACCCCTACTCTGTGGACAAAGACCGTATCTATACTGTGTATGATACAGTCCACATCTTCAAGAACTTGTTCTATGGCCTTCTGAGTTACAGGACTCTTACCATTCCTCCTTTCACTTGTTCTGAGGTGAGAAAGAGCACTTTTTTGTTTTAACTCCTAGATGACCAGGAATTGTCATTCAAAAAGTAGTTCGAATGGGTAATTGAGTTTTCTTCCCTCTGTTGCACTCTCCACGCTGCCTAGCTTGACTTTTGACAAAAATGAGTGGTTGTATAATTTTTTTTTTTTTTTCAGAACCCACATCAGCTCAAAGTCTACTTCAGTCATCTGACCAGGGTGTACAACATGGAGCGTGGTCATCCAGGCAAGCTGGCCTACAAGCTGACCGATAAAGTACTGAAGCCCTCAACACTAGAGCACGTCAACATTGGGCTCACGGCGTCAGCCACCCGCGAGAGCACCTGCAAGGTCTTGTGACACTTTACTGAGCACAGGCCTGACTGCAAGGGGTTTGTCAACACCCCAGAGTTCTTGGAATTGGTTCGTCGATGGTTTAATATCTGCAGTGTCAAGTCGAGTTTCATGGCGCACCGTCTCCATGACAAGGACCGTGTGGAGCTTCGCTTGAACTGCGAAGAAAGTGAGAGATGTCTCAAGTTCCTAGGTGAATTCGGCAACTCCATGAGTAGCTGGCATGAAGCTGAAGTCCTGACCTCTGCCAAAATCACCAAAGAGACGTGCCCGGCTGTTTACTACACTTCAAGAGGACTGGTGGGCCAGGTCAGATACCTGCTCGACAGGCATAATACTGTCTTGGATTATGTGTTGTTGGGCAAAGCCCAATCAGACAGGATTGAGTCACATTTTGGCCACCTGAGGAAGTTGGCAGGCAGTAACTATCAGGCTAGTGTTTGTCAATTCATGGAGAAATAGGCAGTGATCAGGGCCAGGAGTTTAATCTGGTGGTCTGGCTACAGCATCAGTGATCTAACCAGTGAGATGACTACCTGTCGGCATGAACGTGAGGTTGTGGACATGCAGGTGGCGAAGAAGTTAATGGAGGTGGTTGACCAAGCAGAACATGAGGAGCTAGATGACTCCATAAAAGGTGCTTTGGGACACATTGTTGGTTACCTGGCCTGTTCAGCAGCCCGAGGGAACAAGTGTAGTGCCTGTGCTGACCTGCTGGTCGACAGACAGGCTGCACCGCTAGACGTCAGGCTTGAAGAGAACCCCGGTGAACAGGTGGGGGCCATCTATAGGTCATTCACCAAGTTGTTGGATCGCGGCAAGCTCCTCATCCCATCATCCACTGCCATCGACATCACACTGAACATTTGCCATATCTGGCGAGGTCTGGTGAAGAAGGAGACCAGTCGACGCAAGCTGCTGGAGTGTTCCTCACCCAGGAAGGTGTTTGTGGAGGTGGCAAGCATCCTGGTATGCAAGAATGCCCAGCTGAACGAGGCCTCATGTTGTGAAGGGCACAGCTTAGTGGGGGAGGCGGTGGCTGAATCAGTAGAGAGGCAACCTGCAGTCCTAATTGACCCAGGATCGAATCCCGGCTGGGGCAGGCAACAGCTTAAGGATTTGAATTTCCTAAAAGCAGACTTCCCTGATCTACCAGGTGACCCGCCAACATGTCAAAAAATACCCCCACTAATTCCAATACACCAGTCTTGTATGAGACAGCCCTAGCATGTATTCAATATGGACGGTGGGTGTTAGCGCCGAAGTGGTAACATATGGAAGTGTAGGAGGACTACTGGGCCTTGGGATGAGTCTCTGCCCCCGAGAAGTAGGCCCTGAAGCCTTTTCCCAGAGTCGGACATGTAAAAAAAAAAAAAAAAAAAAAAAAAGCTCATCCAACAGACGGCTGGTGCCCTCTTCAACCTGTTTGCTGGCAACATGGTGTCTGACATCAACAGTGATGCCCACGCCAAGCGCAGGGCTAGTGCTTCCACACAACAGGTGGCTAGGTCACAAAGTGACGATAAGCAGTGCAAGCTGACAGGTGTGAAAAAGTGTTGACATGCCATGTAATGTACAATAACGTTCAGTTGCTCTCACTGAATATATATTTGTGTTAGATACATTTGTTTTTGTGCAGTGCCATTATTTTATTTGACTTCTGTTGACTACAAGCCAAGATAATGAGGACAGAATGTTAAGGGTCACTTTCTGGTTTTGGGGCCATTACTGCAAATCAGTGAATCAGAGTGTCCAATCCAGTGTTTATGTTATCTGTGTCAAAGGTAATTTATTTCCTAGAATCGAGAGATAATTCGACCTTACCTGCTCTGCCAGTGCTAAAAGATGAGTTCATGTTAAGTGATGGTGTCTTGTACAGGAAAACATTACTTACGGGAAAGGATATACCCAACAGGGAAGTACACCAACTCGTAGTACCTACTGACTTGATACCTGCAGTACTTCAAATCGTTCATGACACTCCTCATGCATCTCATCCGAGTAAAGATCGATGTTTGAGACAAACGTGCCTTGGATACTATTGGCCAACTATGCGTCGAGATATTAAAGTACACTGTGACTCTTGTATTTCTTGCAACCGCCACAAACGATCAACCAGGTCACCTGCACCGCTCTTGCAATACCCAATTCCTTCTCGCCCATGGGAAACTATCTCTATTGACCATCTTAAATTACCTCTTACAGAATCTGGCACAGAGTATTTATTTGTAGCAGTGGACCATTTCTCACGCTACTGTGTCCTCGTGCCTCTCTCAGGTAAGACCACGAAGATTGTGGCACGTGCCTTCATAGACCATGTAATATGCCCATTACTAAACCATCTACAATTATTACAGATAATGGCACAGAGTTTAACAACAGTCTCCTGGATGAAATTTGTAAACAGTACAAAATCAACAAATGCAATGTTGTTCTTAACCATCCAACTTCCAATGGCCTCGTAGAGCGCCATAACCGGAAGGTTTTGGAGTGCTTAAGACATCTAGGATCACACAGTGCGTTCTGGGATGAATGGATACCCCAAGTTGCAGCCTCTACAAATAGTTCCATCAATGCCTCCATTGGCGAATCTCCCTTCTTTGTCTTATTTGGGTTCGATAAAGACCTCCCCTATTCCATATTATCCTGAAGGCCTGGTCCCATCCATAATATGGATGACTATGTAAAAAATGAAATGTCTAATTTCCAGAAAATACATCAGTATGTACAAGCAGATCTGGCTTCATCGCAAGAGAGCATGTTGCAACACCAGCGTAAGTCTACCTCACCTATCAGTATCAATACTGGAGATCTGGTATTTTCTCATTCATTTACGGGCACCTGTAAATTGGATGACAAATTTACATGCACACACCGTGTAATAACTCGACATGGTAACAAGTTTGAAATACAGGAATTGTCAACTACAGATACCAAGTGGATGCATGCGGAAGATCTTAAGCATTCACCACGAGGCCTGGTGTTGGAAGAGTCACTTGCACAACCTACCGGTACTTCTCCTTCTTCTTCGCTTATCCCTCAGTCTCAACCCTCTTCATACACACCTTTCCCTCCTTCAACCAATGAATATCGATCCAAGCTGCGTTCCACAAACAAACCTCTTGCTTCATGCATATTCACCTCTTCATAATCATTCCCATTAATTCGACCTTATTTTATAGGTACGATGTTTGTCTACCAGCTGGCAGTGCTGACCCTAATAGGGTCCGGGTTGGGTGAGGACGATGGTGGAGTACGTTACGGGACCTTGGTCGGCTCAGGAGGCAAGTAAATGGTGATAGAAGATGTAGTCTCCCTGCGCTATGATCTTGAGCCCCTGGCCGATGTAGCCATCTCCTTGGCTCACTACGCACGCCAGTTGGATGAAATACAGACCCTACTGTCGACCATTGTGTAGAAATACAACCCAGACAAGTTTTGGTACCCACTTTATCTACCAATTTCTTGGAAAATGCAACATATCAAAGACAGGTTCTTTCAACTAAATGACACAGTTTCCACTCAAGCACCTGTAGGTCGTTCATGTATGGAACTTGGTGTCTTTGACACTGGAAGAGAAATTCTAAGTGGCTTGTTTTGCAGCACTTCATGACCTCTCTGATTTCAAATCCGACCTTGCTTACTTAGCCGGTGCCCTTGAGTCTCCAAATCGAGTAATAAAGGTTCAACACACTATGTTACACAAGATCACAGCCCACTTAAATGAGGTTACATACACTCTTAACAACTTCACAGGAATTCTAAAGAAGCAAATATCAAAAATTAATATTGTTTCTGAGCTCCTATATGTCAAACTAAACATGGACAACCTTCAGCTCTACACAGACTCTCTTCTCTCACAAGTCTCTACCTTGCTTCGTATTCTGGTCAATGCTGTCGATGGTTGTGTCACTGCGGACTTAGTACCTGTATCTGATCTTCGCTCTGTATTAGAATGGGCTCGCTCTACGTTTGACTTGTCTTCAGTGCTTTCATTCTCCTCTCTAGAATTCTATTATCCAGTACTAGAGGCCACCTTCCTCGCTAAGGACATTGTAGTTCATATTCCTCTTCATTCTACCATCACATTCAACCTCTTCCAACTTATTCCTTTTCCCTTCTTGTTCAGTGACTCTTTATTGCAAGCATCTATTCTCTCGGAGTCTTTTCTCCTATCCCATGATCATCTTTCCATTGCTTTCACCTCCTCCAGTAATCTCGCTGGATGTTCTTTCCTTACACCTATGTCTCGTCTTTGTGTTGCTTACCTTCTGGCTATTTTCCCTAGTATCGTTGCTCCCTGTGAGTCTGCCTTGGATCACAACCATTCTGTACAATCTGTCTGTTCCTTTATTCTAGCTCCTAACTCCCATTGCATCACACTTATGTGAACCACATCCAATACTTCTTCTTCACTGTCCCCATCTTTGTTAGTGTCATGTGTCCTGGAACTTCTGTTCGTTCATTGCCTGCTAATGGTCTCTATAAGGCGCCTGCCTATTGTACAGTCAGATCAGAATCAGTCATCACCTATCCACTCGTTATCATCAGGCCGTACGCAATCACACATATGAAATTTTTCAACCCATCAACATGACTTCCACCCTACATCTTGACAATCTGTCCATCACCTCCGCCAACTTACGTATGTTGACCTTTCTCAACGAAAACGATTTCGTTATGGATCGGTTTTCCTTGGCCTTCAGCCGTTCATGGCTAGGCTACATCCGGTCTTTGTGTTTCCCCCAGTGGCTTTCTCCTTTATTGGATTCATTCTGACCATTTGTGCAGTGCATTGTTGTGTTAGGAAGATGAAACGCAGACTACATGAAATCAGTATCGCAACAGGGATAGTACGGCCATCACTGGAGGTAGAAGCTGGCCGTACTTAGTGTCCTCTCATATGACTACTAAAAGTGCAAAAGGGATCATATAACAACTGCGGAAAGTAAATAGACAAATATGCAGTTTAAAACAACAAGTTGAAGGGTACACTGATTACACAGAAAAGTTAATGAAATGCAGTGGGCAAAGGAACAATGAGAAAGAACAAGAGCAGTTATCAAAATGGTAACACAGAAAAACAAACAGAAAACAATTTGAATAGTAATTAGCGTGAAAATAACACGAGGAACAATACTCACCGGTGACACAATTGAAATAAAGAAAGAGATAGAAAGAAAGAAAGAAAAGGAAAGGATAACATATCTATATTCATTGGACTTCATCCAGACAATACCGGTACTTGTATGCCCCATGGTTGAAATATCACAATTCCATGTATTCTTTTATTATTACATCTACGTACAATGGACTTCAGTTATTGTGATGGCAACTGCTAAGCTATATTATTGCTAGAAATGCTATCTCAAATATATATACAGTACACTATATATATATATATATATATATATATATATATATATATATATATATATATATATATATAATATCCACTGTATACATATTATTCTTCCATTTACATATTACTGTTTTTCCTACTTCACTCACATGGCCATGTTTTGTATATAATGTAATCCTTTTACATCATACTGCTTATTTTTGACCATTCTGCCTAATAATCATTATCATTTCAAGTACTTACATACCGAGTAAAACTCACCCCCTCGGTGGTTATATAAGTAAACACACTGTATTATAATGACTCATTGTGTCAGGAGACACCATTTTAATTAAACGAGGGAGTATTGTAACAACACTATGTAACTGTAACCATACAGTGTAACCATACCTTGTAACCATATATATATAACCATACAGTCATAATTTCTTAAACTTGCAAACTAGAACCAACAGTATATAAATTAACAATATATGTATTTACCAGTGAGTGTGTACGTGACCAATAGTGCAGGTATCAGCTAATTTCAGAAACTGCATAGAAAGCAAGCTTGTTACCGGCTCCATCACCCTCGCTGGGTTCAGTGGCCAGTTGGAGGGTTGGCATAGAATGGGTTGGACCTGTGGTTGTCATCTCCAAATAAACTTCTGTTATTTATCCATCAAGACCTCCGGATTACTCGTAAGTGGGGTTACAAGAGGAGGTGAAATACTTTCCCTTCTCTACAAACTTTTCCAATAAAGACCTAAGGAGGAATAGTCTGTCTGATCTACACAAACTCTTCCTTTCCTAATACCTACCTGTTCTTCTTCAACTAATTCCCCTATTATTTCCCTAACTCTGTCAATAAGTATTTTACCATATATTTTTCCTATTACACTGAGAAGAAATAATCTTATATAATTAACACACACTTCATTTCCCCATTTCCTTTGTACAGGGGAATAATTATACTTGACACCCAATTCTCCGGGACTCTACCTTCCTCACAGGCCAATCTGCATATCTTCCATAACCAGTCTACTACTATTTCTCTCCCATGCTTTAGCATTTCACCACACACTCCATTATTTCCTGGGGTTTTTCCCAATTTGACTTTCTTCACAGCTTCCACTACTTCCATCCTACTGTCTCTTCCTCCTTTCTCACATCCCTCCTTCTCCCAGCCATTCCTCAGGCATTTATAATTACATTACTTTTATTGTTCATGTTTAAGAGTTCCTTAAAGTGTTCTCTCCATCTGCTCACTTTTTCTTCATTCTCCACTATCAATCTGCCATTTTTATCTATTGCTCCCCTACTATCTTCTTTATCACCCTTTCTAACTCTCTTTACCTCATTCCAGAAAATTTTCTTACATTCCCGCCAATTTACATTCAAATTCCTTCCAAATTCTTCATTCAGTCTCTTCTTACTCTCTCTTTCTAATCTTTTCACCTCTCTCTTCCTGTCTACATATAAATCTCTCTTCCGTTCCTCAATTTCCTCCTTTCCTCTGCTTTCCAACCACTCACTATATGCTTTCTTATTTTGTGCCGCAGCTTTTCTCCCCTCTAAAATTCACCGTGCTGTTCCCTGCACCCCTTTACGTCTTTTCTTGACCCCACATACCACCTTACATGCTGCATAGATTTCTTGTATGAATTTCTTGCATACACCTTCCACCTCTCTCATCTGCTCTAAATCGTATCTACCCAAATACTCCTCCACATCTCTCTTATACTATTTTTTTTTTTTCATCCTCTTGCAGCCTTTCTACCGTCGTTGTATGGACTATTTCCTCCTGTCCTTCCATCCATCTATTCCTCCATCACACTTGAACCTTGACTTTCACCACCACCAAGTGGTGGTCCACGAGTCCACTCCCCCAACATCTGTATGCTCTTGCATCCATTACACACCATCTCATTCTCATCCACACACAAATAATCAACCATTGCCTTCCGTTCATTCGGTTCACCACCTACCCTTCTCCTCACTCGCCACATATACCTGTGGATCATTTTGCGCCTAAAGAGGCTATTGGCCATCAACCCTCTCCCTGCACAAATTTCCACTAGAACACTGTCATTCCCATCCACTTATGCAGGCACACCCTACTCACCAACTACTCCATCTACCTTCACATCCCCTACTTTCCATTCATATCTCCAGTCAAAAACACTCTTTCATTCCTCTCAAAGTTTTCCATGCACGCTTCCACATTTGCCCAGAACTCTTCTTTCACTCTTATTGGACGATCTTGCGTTGGCACATACACACACAAGCGCCCGCGTATGTAATCCTACTTTCAGTCTTACCCACACGGTCCTTGAACCAAATGATCCATACTCTCTTATATTCTCCTTCCATTTGTTGCACACAATACAGTACATAGACCCTCTTTTGCCCTCTTATTTTCACCTACTCCCTCGGATATACCCCATCCATACTCCCACTCTCTCACACACTCACCTCACCATTCAATCTCCGTTAATTCACATCCACTGTTAATATAATAATAATAATAATAATAATAATAATAATAACAATAATGATAATAATGATCTATCTATCTATCTATTGCCAAACGCCTCAATCTCGTTAGGGGTGGCCACAAACAAATAGCCTCCACGTCGCCCTGTCCCCCGCCATTTCACTGCCCTGCTCCCAGCTCACACCTCCCTCTCTCATATACCTCTCCATCCCATCCCTCCAACTCATCCTCGGCCTCTCCCTCCCTCTTCCCCCCTCCACCTCACTCACATACACTCTCTTCGTCAGTCTTTCACCCTCCATCCTCTCCACATGGCCAAACCACCTCAGTGTCTTCCTCATAACGCTTCCTATCACATCCACATCCACACCACAACGCTCCTTTATATCCTCATTTGTCAGCCTGTCTCTCCTTGTGACTCCACAGGCTCCTCTTAAATAACTCATTTCCACTGCTCTCACTCTTGACTTGTGTCCTTCCAGCAACATCCAAGCTTCACTTCCGTACGTTAGAGTTGGTATCACAATACTGTCATGTAGTAACTTTTTCATTTCCATGCTCACTTCCCTGCTTCTTAACACTGCTTTCAAAGAACCAGCAACCTTTCTTCCCTGCTGTACCCTTTCAAGCACTTCCATCCTTACTCATTACATTACCCAAGTACTTAAACATACTCACATTTTCCAATTCCTCACCATCCAACCTCGCTGTACATTCACTGACTGCACCTCTCTCAAAGACCATCACTTTACTCTTCCCTACATTCACCTTTAGATTCCGTTTCTTACATACTCTCCCAAACTCATCCACCAAACCTTGCAGCTCTCCTTCGTCTTCACTCAACAACACAGTATCATCTGCAAACAACAGTACAGGGAGTTTCCAAACACTACCCTCTCTCACCAGGGCCACACCAACATCCACTACCCTACCTTGTACCTCTTTTATTACCCCATCCATGTACAGATTGAACAACCATGGAGACATGACACATCCCTGTTTCAACCCAATCTTCAAAAAGAAAAATTCACTCAGTTCACCATCAACACGCATTGCAGCCTTAGCACCATCATACATACTCTTCACAGCATTCAACAACTTCCCATCTACTCCATATGTTCTTAATACTTTCCACAATCCTTGTCTATCCACCCTGTCATATGCATTCTCCAAATCCATGAAGGCCGCATATAACTTCTTTCCCTTCTCTAGAAACTTTTCCACTAAAGATCTGAGAATGAATATCTGATCTACACAACCTCTTCCCTTCCTATAATAATGATAGTAATAATAGTGATGATGATGATAATAATAATAATAAAAATAACAATAAAAATAATAATAATAATAATAATAATAATAATAATAATAATAATAATAATAATAATAATAATAATAACAATAATAATAATAACAATAATAATAATAATAATAATAATAATAATAATAATGATAATAATAATAATAACAATAATAATAATAACAATAATAATAATGCCGGTAATAATTTTAATAATAACACACATGAAAATATAATTTAATGCCTATTCCCCGTTTCTTATCAATTTCCATAGCCTGAATTTTATATATATATATATATATATATATATATATATATATATATATAAATATGCTGAAATCTTTAGCACAGCGTACAGTTTTTCACAAAATATGATTTTGAAATAACTGAGCCAAGATTCTAGCCTGTCTCACAAGTTAGCATAGCCTATTTCTCTTATTAAATTACAGATTTAAATAAGAATGTGGCAATTTTATTTGCCTTATTGAACATTTTTTAAACGGAAGAAAGAGGGAATCAAAGACCAGACCCGGCAAAATTGTTCCCTCCATGATAAAACAAAAACAAACGAAAAGAGCCAAATTCAAAATCCGTTCCTTTCGAGATGCGTAGACACAGTGCGTTTAAAAGACTAGAGATCATAGGCAGTAGGAAATACAGACAGAGGGAGACAGTTCCAGAACTGACCTGTTGTATACCTGAAGGACTGGGAGTAACGGTTACCTCTTGCATGAGAGAGTTGGACAGAAATGGGATGAGAGTTTGTTGATAGACGGGTGCTACGCGCCCACCGTAATTGTGAAGGGATGCAAGCAATCACTTCAGAGCAGCAGTAACCACTGATGTAACAATACTGATAGGTAAGAATGAGGTTTGGAAGTATGCTCGTTATAATCTTGTATCAGTACTGTTCGGACATACCTTGTAAGAAGGTATTTAGCTTTAGTACTGCTTTGTAGTGCCTTATATGATTTTATTCTTGTAGAGTAGTTCATTGTACTTTATTATTTATTTCAGAGTCAGCTGTAGTTTATTTGGGTGTGGCTACACGAGGCTGTGTTAACCGTCCAGTTTCTGTGACATCAGTGGTGAATTTCCCACTAGGAAACAACGGAGAAATATTGCAGCCTTTGTCAAAATAATGTAATATACATACTATGCAGTGAAGCTTGGAGAGGAGGGCATATCATGGGCTCCCCATAAATCTTGTTCTATTTGTGCTGAAGAACTAAGATGGTGGGCAATAGGAACAAGAGAATGTTTCCGTTTTGGTGTTCTAGTGATCTGGAGGGAGCCGAAGAATCACAGCGTTGACTGCTACTTTAGCGCATGTAATAACCCAGTACCACCTGAGAATATTGAAAATATACATTGTAGTTCTTAAAAAGAAGCAGTGGCTACAGTGATTATGTAGACTTCCAGTGTGATAGCGATGACACAGAACTTCAAGTTTTTTCTCAACATGAACTAAATTATTTGGTGAGAGACTTGGGCTTTGTTAAGGTGTCTGCCGAAATTTTAGGTCTCAGGTTTGCATACAGATGTTTTTAGGGCTTGGCACATCATTCTCCTGGTAACGGAACCGAGAAAAAGATTTACTCTCATATTTGATTTGGTTTATAGCACAAGTCCTGCTAGATCAATAGAAAAGTTTAGCATCATTTTCAAGAGCAGAGTGGAGACTGTTCAATGATAAAAGAAGTCTTAAAGCAGTACTTTTATACAATAGTAACACGTATGCTTCTGTTTCTGTAGCTTATTTAGTGCATCTCAAGGAAAGTTTTGAAAACTTACTGATGGTTAAAGAAAAGATTAGTTATAATGTCCACAGCTGGGTAATTTGCTGAGACTTAAAGGTACAAAGCATGCTGCTTGGACAACAGTCAGACCTCATAAAGTTCCCATGTTTCTGGTGTGAATAGGATAGCAGGACCAGGATTCTCCACTGGTCTCAGAAACAAAGACCAAGTAGGTAACAAGTATCACCAGGGACAAAGAATGTTGTCCGAGAATGACTGCTTGATCCAAAAAGGTTCTTTTGCCCCCTGTACATATAAAACTTGGTTCAATGAAACGATTTGTTTAAGATATGTCACGAGACGGAGGTGGTTTCACGTATTTATGGAAGAGGTTTCCAGAGCTGCTGGATGCCAAGATCGAATAGGGTATATTTGTTGGACCTGAAAAAACTGAAAACTTTCTTGCTGTTCAAAATGAAAAACATGAACTGCCTTGAAAGATGTCATCAAAAACCTTTTAGGTAACTATACGGATTCAAACTACAGTACAGAGACACTGCAAGCAGGATGCTGGAAAAGTTCAAGGTCCTAGGATGTAACATGAGTATCAATGTACATTTCCTGAGTACTCATTTGAACTATTTTCCGAATAACCTGGGAGCTTTGAATGAAGAACAACATGAAAGATTTCATCAGGATATAAAGGATATGGAGAGAAGATACCAAGGCTAATGGACTGGCAACATGATGGCCGACTACTGGTGGATGTTGCACCGAGAGAATCCACAAAAACCCATAAACAGAGAAGTTCCAGGTATAGTTTTGAGACAATTAAGCAGCGGCTTTGAGTGTAGGAACCTATATTCTATTAGTGGTATGCATTTTTACTTTTATGCAATATTCGCAGCTATATATACAGTTTCAGCTGATATTTTTTCTATTTATTAATTTTTGGCTGTATGGACGTTCTTGGAGAGTCTTGAGTAATATTCTTCATAATTTTACGAGAAAACATACGATATGGAGGATGGCAGGTGTGGAATTTGGAATAAACAATCCCAAAATATACTTATTGACCAAAGTCACTGAAACAACTTTCAACATGCTACATTTGCAGACGTATGTATCCATCATCGTATCCATTTTAGCTTGATCAAGAACCGTAGGGTCCCACACCAGGTTACACAGTTCTGACCTTTAAGGCGTGAGTGACCAGCCTCACTCATCCCTGAGTAGCTTTATGTGAGTCACAGACCCTAACCATTCCCTGTATGCAAACCTTCGTGGGCCCCGTCCGATTGAAACCCCTTAATCCCCTAGACCACCTGGCTTCATTTGGTTATTTGGTTATCACCCAACGTATTAACTTATTTCCTGGGTTATCAGAAACCTTTTGGCTTGCCACTCAGTGCAGGATCATCTAAAGGTAACACCAAATAATAATAGTGAAAATGATGACGAGGATAATAATAATTACAACAATAACTGCAGAAGAAACAACAACAACAATCATACCACTACTGCTACTACAAGCAATACTAATAATTACTACCAAGCATCTAAGAAGTACACAAAATCTATCTATCTATTTATTGCCAGACGCCATAATCCCGTACGGGGTGGCCATTTGACTCTGAGTTATTTGTTTTAGAGGGAGGGGCACTAACCCTCCACCAACCCACTTGACACGTAGGGAGCACGTATGGTTTGGTTATATGGTTACCACCCAGCGTTGTAAATGGTTTCTTGGCTTACAGGAAACCATTTGGCTTGTCACTCAATGTAAAGCCACCTGTAACGGAAAGAAAAGCAATAATTAGCGACAGGAAAGATGGGAGAATTAGGAAGAGAGAAGGGCAGGCACAGAAAAAGAATGATAAAGGTTAAGGAAGAAGTAGGCAGCACTACATCAAGTGAATGGATGATGGTCGCCACCACCTACCAAAATACAAACATGTAATAAATGCACAAAATTAGTAACACCTCAGCTGATCCAACACACACGCGAAGTAGGCTACACGAGGCCTTCCAGTTCCACCTTGGTTTGTGTATCAGTATCAGTATCAGTGTGTATTAGGTTCACTGCAAGAACGTGCCTTCTTTTCGGAGAGAAAGTGATAGCCAGGATTAACCCTTCCACACGCTGGCTAAATGCAAAAGGGGACGGCTGGTTGTACGAAGAGTATTGCAATGAAATGTTTGTCTGTGTTGGAGTATGTATGTGCCACTTGCTGAATTGACAGGGTGGGACAGAATGCAAGCATATGAAAGGGAATGCCATTACGAGCCATTTTAGTGTTTCCAACTGCCTGGGTCCAGTTCCTGGATTTGAGGCACACCCATTGCTGACCGAATACATAACCGTTGGAGCCATCCACAAACACAACAATCAATAAGGATTATAGAAAGCTCGCCTACCACATGGTATTTAGAATGATATTGAGGAAGGTCATGAGCATCGTGCGTGCTGGGTTGCGTCATGTGCTGGGTGGCGAGGGCAGGATATTGTACTCGGGTAATTTCCCGCCAGATTTACATTCCGTACCATTACTATGACGCCCCGCTGCACAGATTGGAGTTGTTGAGAGAGAGAGAGAGAGAGAGAGAGAGAGAGAGCGAGAGAGGCTACATGGAGGAAATGAAGATTAAATACACTTGTAACAAACATAATCTGCCTTAACATTAAGAGAAATGAGTTTTATCATTAGACACACACACACACACACACACACACACACACACACACACACACACACACACACACACACACACATTATTTATCTCTCTAACTCTCTATCTATCTATCTGTCTATCTGCCTATATAAATATATACTGGCATATATGTATATACATCTATTTGTTTATCTCTCTATCTATGTATCTATCTACCTATCTATCTGTAATTACACATTCATACCGATAGAGGGGAGCGAAGCAAAAAATTTAGTTTTCATTCTAGGTAGTGGGAAATCAATGTAATATTTACTCATGTGCAACATTATATTGCCCGGCTATATCCTTTCAGTCAGAGGAAGTCATACTGAATTAGAGAAATAACAGAGGAATTAGTTGGAGAAGAACAGGGAGGTTTCAGAAGGGAAAGGTTGTGTAGATCAGATATTCATCCTTAGGTGTTCAGTGAAAAAGTTTCCAGAAAAGGGAAAGAAGTTGTAAGCAGCCCTCATGGATTTGGAGAAAGGATATGACTAAGCGCATAGACATGGAATGTGAAAAAAAAAAAATGGAGTAAGTGGGCAGCTGCTGAATGGCGTCAAGAGTATGTACGAGGGTACTTGGGATGCAGTGCATGTGGATAGTGAGCTGAGTAAATTTTGCGTCCAAGAGTTGGAGTGAAACAAGAAAGTGTCATGTCTTCATGGTTGTTTAGTTAATATTTGAATGGAGTTATAAAAATGATACAATGTAGGGCAGTGGATGTTGGAGCAGCCCTAACGAGAGAGGGCAGCATTTAGAAACTTCCCGTACTGTTGTTTGCAGATGATACTGTATTGCCAGGTGAAGACGACGGGGAACTACAAGACTTGGTGAATGATTTAGGGAGAGTGTGTACGAAACGCAATCTAAACGTGAATGTACACAGAGTAAAGTTATGGTCTCCGAGAGATATGAAGTCGCCGAATGCACAGTGAGGCTGGATAGTGAAGAAATTGAAAATGTGATTGCATTTAAGTACTTCGGTAATGTGATGAGTAAGGATGGAAGTTTAGAAGATCAAATGCTTGAAAGGGTTGAGTACGGATGAAAGGTTTCTGGGTCACTGAAAGCGATGATAAGAAATAGGGAAGTGAGCATGGAAATAAGAAAGTCTTTGCATGATAGTATTGTGATACCCGCTCTAATGTATGGAAGCAAAACTTGGACCTTGTTGAAAGGACGCAAGTCAAGAGTAAGAGCAGTGGAACTGAGTTTTTTGAAAGGAGCCTGTGGAGTTACATGGAAAGGCAGACTGACCAATGAAGAAGTGAAGGAATACAAGGAATACTGTGGCGAGGAATAGAAAGCGATAGGAGAAATACACTGAGAAAGTTTGGCCATGTGGAGAGGATGGAGAGCGAGGGTCTAACGAAGACAGTGTATGTGAGTAAGGTGAAGGGGGGAGAGGGAGGGAGAGACAGAGGATGAGATGGTGGGATACCGTGGAGAGGTATGTGAGAGGGGGGGATGTTAGCAGGGGGGAGAGCATAGAAATGGCAGGGGACAGGGCGACAGAGGCAATTTGTTTGTGTCCATCCCTTACAGGATTAGGGCGTCTGGCTATTGATAGATTAGATATATAAACGTTCATATGTACACTCCCACCTCAGTAAAGTCGTCTGGCGTTAGCTGAATAACATTCCAGGGTTGCTTCTCCCTTGCCGAAGTTGAATATACTGTAACTATTTGGAGGCAGCAAGAACAAAATATCAAGTATACCTTATGAACATCATGGTAGTGCTACAAGTATGTTTGACTAAAGCCAGTATAACAATATTTAGTCACCTGGTGATCTTGTGAGTTAAGGTGCTCTACCCGGATGTGTTCCAGAAGGACTTAAATCCAAGGAGAATCTAAGGTTTTTTGCTTACATAATACTCGTACCACTCAGGGTGAGCGCTGACCACTCTCACCTTAAATTTTTGCCATGAGTAACCTGGTCTTACTTCCATACGCTCTTAGCGAGGTAATAAAGAGTTGAGCAATAAAAAATTTTGAAAGGGAATATCGTAATGCAATGCAAATATTCATCCATGACCTACAGACCGGGTTCCATATTTACACCTTTTTTTTTTTAATTGGTCTCTTTACACCGGTGACGTGTTCATTATTTAATGTTTTTTTTTTTTTTTAACCTCTGAACAATTTATTCAGTGTAACACAGATTTTTCGAACTGGGAGACCTAGATAAAGTACCATTAACCCATTCACTACAAAAGGTCTCCTCTGCAGATGAAATAAATAGGCTGGAGACAACACGATTGAAACACTAGAATACGTCACCTGACTCAAGATATTAATATAAGTACAACACCGTTTGTTTATATACTTGTCTTCCTTGTACACATACCGGACACTTGCACCAGAAGTAGACTGAATATTAATAAACTTTCTTGGGTAAAAGCTGTGTATAAGATTACGATTAGGTTTTTGTCTTCATTCGTACAACAACCAGACACATCAAAGTCACACTAAACATAAAAGCGAAAACACAAAAAAACGAGAAACAAATCGACCTCTAATGGCAGCTGACACTAGTGGTGACTTCTTTATCTTTGACTCTTTAAATCCCTGTGATGACCGAAAACACTCGAGTACTGTATTCCACTCAACACTAGGCGATTTTATTCAACTGAGGGTGAGTCATAGAAGCCTCAGAGTGTGTGTACTATGACCATCAGTATCAGTATGGTGGGAACAACTCTAGTATTCTGCTCCTGATAATACCAAAAGATTTAATTCCGCCAAGACACAGCAGCCCGCCAGTGATAAAACGTTCACAAAGAGAGACATATTATCTTGATTCTGTGACTAAAGCGGGTGGAATCGTGAGGTGTGTGTGATATAACGGCAACGGAAAGGAGAGAAGAGTAGAGAAACAGGTAAGAAAGAAAAGGAGGAGAGAAGAAGAGAAAAAAGAGAGGGAAAGGAAAGGAAGGAGGTTGGAAGAAAAGAGAGGAGAAAATAAAGAAGATAAGATGAAAAAAGGAGGAAATAAGGGAATAAGAGGGGAAAAACAGCCGAGTGGAAGGAAGGAAAGAGAGAGAAGGGAAAGGAAGAGAGAAAAGAGGAGGAGAGATGGGAGAGAAGTTAAGAAAGGATGGAGGATGGAAGCGAGGAGAGAAGAGAAGAAGAGGGAGAGAGGAGGAGGAGGTGGAGGAAGGGAAGATAGGAGAGAGGAGCTGCAAGAAAAGGCGGGATAAGCGAGTAGGGGGGAGGAAATGGAGAAAGGGAGGGAGGATGAGAGAGAGAAGAGGAGGGAGGAGAAAGGAAAGGAAAGACGAGAGGAGGAAAGGATAAAAAAGGGAAGGGGAGGTAAGTAGGAGAGGGGATGAAAGAAACAAAAAAAATAGATGAGAGAGAAGGAAAGGCAGGAAAAAGTGAACAGAAAATTGAGAACAATTATTGTACAGAACGAGATGATTTCGAACGGGAAGAGAGGGAGGAGGGTAGAGGGAGGGAAAACCGTGAGGGGATGGAAGGGGGAAGGAGGAAGAAGAAAGGGAGAGAGTGGGGAGGAAGAAGGAAGAGAAAGAGATAGAGAAAAAAGGACGAACGGGGGTAGGAGGCACAGTAGAGAAAGGAAGGAAGAGAGAGAAGAAAGGGAAGAAGAGAGCTGTATAGGAAGGGGAGACGAGGGACAGGAATGGGGAGGAGGAGGTCCTGAATAAGAGAGAGAGAGAGAGAGAGAGAGAGAGCTGGCTTAAGATTGAATGGTGAAGAAGAAGGCAGTGTCAGAAGGGAAGAAGGGTAGGGTGTGGAGGAAGGGAAGAAGGGAGGGAAAGAGGTAAGTGTGACGAAGAAGGGAAGGGAAGAGGGAGGGAGGTAAAGGTAAGAGGGAAGGGGAAGGGGGACGAGGAGAGAAAAGGAGGAGGTGGGG